>NW_019947621.1:13866-20798 GCF_002910315.2 Salvelinus sp. IW2-2015
GGTACATCGATATAAGATTTCAATTTACAGCAACACCACACTCAGCCGAGGAAAATATCTTAGTAAACTAAAGTAGAACATCGATTGAAGCATCGACTAAGCTATTCTTAGAGTAACCACCTTCAGACCACTTGAGCTCATTCACGCTAACTCTCTCTGACGATAGAGGACTACTAATACTGGGTTGGGTTGCGTCCAAAAAGCACCACTATTACCCTACCATAGTGCCTACTTTTGACCAAATCACAGGGCTCTGGACAATGTAGTGCACTACTCTATGAGAGAAAACGGTGTCATTAGGACTGTCCGACAATAGTATTCTCACTTGTCTGCTAATGCTTCTCTGAGGTTTTTTGAGTGTTTTTGAAATGTCACGACTACACGCAAGTCTGAAATCATTGAGCATCATGACTCTACAGTAATGTTGGAAATCATAGGACCATCTGATCTCTACAGAAATGTCTGAAATCACTAGAGCCATTCATGACTCTACAGTAATGTCTGGAAATCACTAGGAGCCATCATCACTCTACAGTATGTCTGGAAATCACTAGGAGTCATCATGACTCCACAGTAAGGTCTGGAAATCAATAGATAGTGTGTTTAAATATTACTACTCCACAGTAATGTCTGGAAATCAATAGGAAGCTTGTGTTTAAATATCACGACTCCACATATATCTGGAAATCACTAGGGCCACAAGACTCCACAGTAATGTCTGGAACTCAATAGGAGCCATCACATTACATTTACATTTAAGTCATTTAGCAGACGCTCTTTATCCAGAGCGACTTACAAAGTTGGACGACTCTACATTATGTCTGGAAATCACTAGGACCATCATGACTCCACAGTAATGTCTGGAAATCACTAGAGCCATCATGACTCCACAGTAATGTCTGGAAATCCCTAGGAGCCATCATGACTCCACAGTAATGTCTATAAATCACTAGGAGCGTCACGACTCCACAGTAATGTCTGGAAATCACAGGAGCCATCATGACTCCACAGTAATGTCTGAACTCAATAGGACCATCACGACTCCACAGTAATGTCATTGGAACTCAATAGGAGCCATCCGAACTCTACTTAATGTCTGGAAACCCTAGGAGCCATCACGACCACAGTAATTCTGGAAATCCTAGGATGCTACCATTCATGGGACTCCACAGTAATGTCTAGGAAATCACGTTGGAGCCATCATGACTCCACAGTAATGTCTGGAAATCACTAGGATAGGATGTTTTAATTGTCATGACTCCACAGTAATGTCTAGAAAACACTAGAAGCCATCACAACTCCACAGCAATGTCTGGAAATCACTAGGATAGTTAGAATTAACTCTGTCCTCTCTTTCTTCTCTCTCACTCCCCCTACAGCGTTGCTGTCTCTCGTTCTAAAGATGTCCCTCTGTTCGGCCCTCCAATCCCCAAGGCAGTGACCTTCCCCAAGTCCGCTGTGTTCCGAGACTTCCTATTGGCCAAGGTCATCAATGGGGAGAACGCCGCCCACAAATCTGAGAAGTTCCGTGCCATGGCAACCAGAACGCGCCAGGAGTACCTCCGCGACCTGGCCGAGAACTTCGTGTCCACGGCGACCATGGACTCGGCTGTGAAGTTCAGTTTCATCACACTGGGAGCCAAGAAGAAAGAGAAGACCAAACCTCGTAAAGACGCTCACCTGTTCTCTGTCGGCGCCATCACCTGGTCCGTCACCGCACGGGACTTTGGCCAATCAGCAGACGTGGACTGTCTCTTGGGCGTGTCCAACGAGTTCATCATTTTAATAGAGGAGCAGTCTAAGAACGTAGTCTTCAACTGTTCCTGTCGTGATGTCATCGGATGGACATCTGGGATTATTAGCATCAAGGTCTTCTACGAGAGAGGAGAGTGTGTGATGTTGTCTGCTCAGGATGGCTGTGAAGAAGATATACGAGAAATGGTGCAGAGACTAGAGGTAATTCATCTGGGTTAGGGTCAGGGGTTAGGGTCAGAGGTCAGGTTGGGATTATTGTTCACTTCTCTCTTCTGTCTCCGTGTTTCAGTATGAATGGAGTATCTCACATTTGACCAAAGGTGATTTGGAGAAAGAATTCAGTGATATATGGAATTAATTAGATTAACAAAGACCAATATATTTTCACTGTCAAGGGTCTGGTCTATTTCCAATTGGCTTTATCAAACCAACAGCCATCCTCTTTAGAGGAAGTCAAGCCTTAACATATCAGAAGAAAAGGTCTGGTTGTTCTGCTGGATGTAGTCTCAGCACTTGGCCTCTTGATAAATGGGTTGAAGATGACTATAAAGACGGATTAGGTTGTACCTTCTTTCTGTAGGGAACCAGTACCTGTTGTCAACAGTGTGTCCTCCCGAGGTGCATCCTGTTTGAACACCTCCTTTTAGAGCCTTACCTTGTGCTAGGCTTCCTTTCTCCTCATTTCCTCTCTTTCTCCTCATTTCCTTCCTTTCTCCTCATTTCCTCTCTTTCTCCTCATTTCCTCTCTTTCTCCTTATTTCCTCTCTTTCTCCTCATTTCCTCTCTTTCTCCTCATTTCCTCTCTTTCTCCTCATTTCCTCTCTTTCTCCTTATTTCCTCTCTTTCTCCTCATTCCTCTCTTTCTCCTTCTTTCCACTTTTTATCCTTCTTTCTATCCTTACTTATTCGTTTTTTCCTCTAGGCCCTTTAGTGTTTTGAGTGTGATCCCTGTGCTTGTAGCTATGTCAACCAAATGACTAACGTACACCTTTACACCAGTCTATTGAGCCTTGTGTGTTTCATGCCAACCCAACAACACAGATTCAGACCAAGCTGTTTCATGCCAACCCAATATCCCAGATGTAGGCCTTACATGTACAGCTCGCCTTGGCCTCTCTTCTCCTGTGCCAGCCTTGGCCTCTCTTCTCCGTGAGCCTTGGCCTCTCTTCTCCTGTGCCAGCCTTGGCCTCTCTTCTCCTGTGCCAGCCTTGGCCTCTCTTCTCCTGTGCCAGCCTTGGTCTCTCTTCTCCTGTGCCAGCCTGGCCCAGCTGGCCTACCTCCCCTATGGGTCAGTCAGTGACATCAGTAGGTCTGCTGGGTCACAAAACTTTCAATACAAAACGTTCCATACATGTGACTTTTTGGACCTGAATGCCAAGACATTTAAGAGATAAAGGGAGTCAAAGTTGACCCGTTCTGCATCCTGAATGTTCTGTATACCCCACCATACCATGATACCTCCATGTATTCATCACTGGAAAAGATACATGTTTGGTATTGATATTTTTAAAAGCTTACAAACAGTGTTGTCAAACTATTTCATAATTTCTAGAAATTATTTTTTTCATATAATAATGTTGACATTCTTTAAAATGTAACGTTAAAATGACTTGTGTCATGCGCAAAGTAGATGTCCTAACCGACTTGCAAAAACTATAGTTTGTTAACTTCTCTGGGATATGTGGGACGCTAACGTCCCATTGGCCAAAAGCCAGTAAAACTGCAAAAATCTTTCATGAAATCACACATGCAATACATCAAATTAAAGCTACACTTGTTGTGAATCCAGCCAACATGTCAGAATTCAAATAGGCGTTTCGGCGAAAGCAAACGATGCCATTATCTGAGTTAGCACCATTGTAAACAAAGAGAGATAAGCATATCTCAACCCAGCAGGCACGACACAAAACGCAGAAATAAAAATATAATTCATGCCCTACCTTTGACGAGCGTCTGTTGTTGTCACTCCAATATGTCCCATAAACATCACAAATGGTCCTTTTGTTCGATTAATTCCGTCGATATATATCCAAAATGTCCATTTATTTGGCGCGTTTGATCCAGAAAAAGACCGGTTCCAACATGTGCAACGTGACTACAAAATATCTCAAAAGTTACCTGTAAACCTTGTCAAAACATTTCAAACTACTTTTTTAATACAACTTTAGGTATTTTTTTACGTAAATAATCGATAAATTTAAAGACAGGATGATCTGTGTTCAATACAGGATTAAAACAAACTGTAGCTAGCTTTCTGGTCACGCGCCTCTAACAAACAGTACACTTCAAGTTACCCTCGTTCTGGATGGCCATACTTCTTCATTACACAAAGGAAAAAACCTCAACCAATTTCTAAAGACTGTTGACATCCAGTGGAAGTGGTAGGAACTGCAAGAAGGTCAATTAGAAATCTGGATTCCCAATGAAACCTCATTGTAAAGAGAGTGACCTCAACAACAACAAAAAAATCTGAATGGTTTGTCCTCGGGGTTTCGCCTGCTAAATAAGTTCTGTTATACTCACAGACATGATTCAAACAGTTTAAGAAACTTCTGAGTGTTTTATATCCAAATCTACTAATAATATGCATATCTTATCTTCTGGGGATGAGTAGCTGGCAGTTGAATTTGGGTATGCTTTTCATCCAAACGTGAAAATGCTGCCCCCTATCCTAGAGAGGTTAACAATACATTTGTGGAGTGGTTGAAAAACGAATTTTAATGACTCCAACCTAAGTCTATGTAAACTCCAGACTTCAACTGTATGCAAATATTAAAGTTTATTCGTTTTTAGATTGACGTCTGGGGTAAAAAAATATATATATTTTTTTTCAAGAAATTGTAAAATATTTTGACAAGCTATTTAAAACTTCTTCTGGCTGCAAGCCCAACGTCGGTACACTTATGACAACAGCCAGCTCAAGTGCAGGGCGCGAAATTCAAAATATATTTTTTAGAAATATTTAACTTTCACACATTAACAAGTCCAATACAGCATTTGAAAGATAAACATCTTGTGAATCCAGCCAACATGTCCGATTTTTTAAATGTTTTACAGCGAAAGCACCACGTATATTTATGTTAGCTCACCACCAAATACAAAAAAGGACAGACATTTTTCACAGCACAGGTAGCATGCACAACACCAACCTAACTAACCAAGAACCAACCAAACTAACCAAGAAACAACTTCATCAGATGACAGTCTTATAACATGTTATACAATAAATCTATGTTTTGTTCGAAAAATGTGCATATTTGAGGTATAAATCAGTTTTACATTGCAGCTACCATCACAGCTACTGTCACAAATAGCACCGAAGCAGCCAGAGTAATTACAGACACCAACGTGAACTACCTAAATACTCATCATAAAACATTTCTGAAAAATACATGGTGTACAGCAAATGAAAGACAAGCATCTTGTGAATCCAGCCAATATTTCCGATTTCTTAAGTGTTTTACAGCGAAAACACAATATAGCATTATATTAGCTTACCACAATAGCCAAAAACACAAGCCATTTACCAGCAGCAAAAGTTAGAGATCGTAACAAACCAGCAAAAGATATATATTTTTGACTAACTTGATAAGCTTCATCAGATGACAGTCCTATAACATCAGTTATACATAACTTATGTTTTGTTCGAAAATGTGCATATTTAGAGCTGAAATCAGTGGTTATACATTGTGCTAACGTAGCATCTTTTTCCAAAAGTCCAGATATTTTTATGACAATCACCTATTCTGACCAAATAACTATTCATAAACGTTACTAAAAAATACATGTTGTATAGGAAATGATAGATACACTAGTTCTTAATGCAATCGCCGTGTTAGAATTCTAAAAATAACTTCATTACGACATCCAGTTTACGTTATGGCGAGAGAGTGCCCAAAATCTGGGCGCAAACTACTAGTACACATGTACGACAGATATATGAAATAACATCATAAAATGGGTCCTACTTTTGATGATCTTCCATCAGAATGTTGTACAAGGGGTCCTTTGTCGGGAACAATCGTTGTTTGGTTTTAGAATGGCATTTTTCCCTCTTGAATTAGCAAGCACACTAGCTAAGTGGCGCGAAGCTCTCCATCGTCAACAAACACAGAACAACGCAACACGCCTAACGTCCCGAAAAAATTTAAATAATCTAATAAAACTATATTGAAAAAATATACTTTACGATGATATTGTCACTTTTATCAAATAAAATCAAAGCCGGAGATATTAGTCGTCTATAACGACAGCTTTTCAGAAGGCAATACCAGGTCCCTTCTCGCACGCTCCAGAAAACAGGAAACTGGTGACACGTCATACCAAGAGCTTTTATTCGACCCCAGATCAAGTTATACACTCCATTTCTTCTCTCACTGCCTGTCGACATCTAGTGGAAGACGTATGAAGTGCATGTATACTAATAAATATCAAGGACATTTATAGGCAGGCCCTAGAACAGAGCATCGATTTCAGATTTTCCACTTCCTGTCAGGAAGTTTACTGCAAAATGAGTTCTGTTTTACTCACAGATATAATTCAAACGGTTTTAGAAACTAGAGAGTGTTTTCTATCCAATAGTAATAATAATATGCATATTGTACGAGCAAGAATTGAGTACGAGGCCGTTTGAAATGGGCACCTTTTATCCAGGCTACTCAATACTGCCCCTGCAGCCGAAAGAAGTTAAGCTTTCCAGTGATGAAGACATGGATGTGTCATGATATTGTGGGGTATGCGAAGAAGATCAACTTCGAGAACTTAATTTCTTGAATTTTCTGACATTCAGGTGCAAAAGTCACATTCTGAACACTTCCACAATAGGCAAATATGTTTCGTTCAAATCAAAAGGGGTCAAAAAGGGATTGAATTTAAATGGATTTCCACTGCTTCGATTGTATTGCGATTTTATGTTCCTAACTTATTGCTCACTATACTGTATGGCTGCTGCGGAGAGACAAGAGAACCATCAGAAAACAAGCTTTGATCATGGACAGGAAAGTGATGAAATCATGTTGGCTGACTATTTAAGAACAAGATGGAGAACAAGCTGTATGAGTTCTGGCCCATGTACAGCCAACTAGCGGCAGCTAACCCTACCTAGCTACCTGGGGTGATGACTAGGTACAGCCAACTAGCGGCAGCTAACCCTACCTAGCTACCTGGGGTGATGACTA
>NW_019947621.1:24884-28279 GCF_002910315.2 Salvelinus sp. IW2-2015
AGTGAGTTGGTAGAGAGAGGGAAAATGGGATGAGAAACAGTTAGAGGGAGCAGAGTTGGGAGAGAGAGGGAGAGACAAGGAGGAGAGAGTGAGAGAGCCAGTAGAGGGAGGAGTGGGAGAGAGATGGGATGGAACAAGTAGAGGGAGAGAGAAGGGAGAGACAAAAGGAGGGAAGAAGAGGAAGAGAGCAGTAGAGGGTGAGGTGGAGAGAGAGGGAAAGGGGAGGAGGACAGTAGGAGGGAGAGAGTGGGAGAGGAGGGGAGACAAGGAGGATGGGAGGAGGAGAGAGCTAGTAGAGGGAGAGAGTGGGAGAGATAGGGAGAGAACAGTTAGAGGGAGGAGAGAGGGAGAGACAAAGTGAGGAGAGAGGAAGAGAGCAGTAGGGGAGAGAGTGGGAGAGAGAGTTAGAGCAGCAGAGGGAGAGCAGTGGGCTGGTAGAGAGAGGGAAAAAGGTATGGAGAACCAGTAGGAGGGAGAGAGTGGGAGAGAGAGTTTTAGAGCATAGAGGAGTGAGTGGTAGAGAGAGTGAAAGGGGGAGCATGAGCAGTAGAGGAGAGAGTGGGAGAGAGGGCGAGAGAGGGCGATGAGAGAGAGGGAGAGAGGGAGAGGGGGGAGAGGGAGGAGAGAGAGAGAGGAGAAAGGATGAGTAATTTGCACACAGCATGAGCCAGAGGTAATCACTATGAACACAGAGGAGCTTTACAGAGTTGGGCCCTTTTTTACCTCTTTACACAACACACACACACACAAACACACACCACACACACACAACACACACACACACTACACACACACACACACACACACACACACACACACACACACACACACACACACACAACACACACACACACACACACACACACACACATCCACACACATCCACATCACACACACACACACACACACACACACACACCAACGTCTTGTTGTCATATATGAAACAGCAGAAAAGTTCCTATACAGGTTAAGTCACCTGTCCAAGGGACACCATTAGTTGCCTGGCAACCCTTTAAAAGTATTTTTATGAAGCAACCTCTCTCCTCTCTTCATCCCTCCCTCCATCCCTCCATCTCATCACCCTTTCAAGGCAGGAGAGAGCGAAAATTGAAGGAGGGTAAGGCGGATGGAAGGAGAGGAGAGTTTATTTTACTGTGAAGTAGGGAGAGACCTCACTCTCACAGATCCTTTCTCTCTATTACAAAACAGGTCATCGGTCGTGTTGGGGAGAGAACCACAGCACAACACACACCACACACCACAACCACACACACCCACACAATCTCTATATGAACCAATCAATATCGCTTCTGCAGACACTAAGAGAAAAGTATAGAATACTGACACTGTCTGTCTTGTCTGTCTGTCTGTCTGTCTGTCTGTCGTCTGTCTGTCTGTCTGTCTGTCTGTCTTCTGTGCTGTCGTCTGTCTCTGTCCTCTGTCTCTGTCTCGTGTCTCTGTCTCTTGTCTGTTCTCTGTCTCTCTGTCTCTTCTGTGTCTTCTGTCTCTATATCTTTCAATTCAATTTCCAATTTTAGGCTTTGTTAGGCATGAAAAACATATGTTACATTGCCAAAGCAAGTGAAGTAGATAATAAACAAAAGTGAAATAAACAATAAAAATGAACAGTAAATATATACACTCACAGAAGTTCCAAAAGAATAAAGACATTTCAATTGTCATATCATGTTTATATACAGTGTTGTAACGATGTGCAAATAGTTAAAGCAGAAAAGGACAATATAATTAAACAAAAAATATGGGTTTGTAATTTTTACAATGGTGTTTGTTTCTTCACTGGTTGCCCTTTTCTTGTGGCCAACAGGTCACAAATCTTGCTGCTGGTTGATGTTCACACTATGTCACACTGTGGTATTTCACCCAGTAGATTTGGGAGTTTATCAAAATTGGGTTTGTTTTTCAATTCTTTGTGGGTCTGTGTAATCTGAGGGAAATATGTGTCTCTAATATGGCCATACATTTGGCAGGAGTTTAGGATGTTCAGCTCAGTTTCTACCTCATTTTGTGGGCAGAATTTAACACTTCAGTGAGCAGGCCTTTCTAATCGACCTGGCCCGGGTATCCTGGAAGGATATTGACCTCATCCCGTCAGTAGAGGATGCCTGGTTGTTCTTCAAAAGTGCTTTCCTCACCATCTTAAATAAGAACGCCCCATTKAAAAAATGTAGAACTAAGAACAGGTATAGCCCGTGTTCATCCCAGACTTGACTGCCTCTGACCAGCACAAAACCATCCTGTGGCGTTTTGCATTAGCATCGAATAGCCCCAGTGATATGAAACTTTTCAGGGAAGTCAGGAACCAATATACTCAGTCAGTTAGGAAAGCCAAGGCTAGCTTTTTCAAACAGAAATTTGCTTCCTGTAGCATCAATTCCCAAAGGTTCTGTGACACTGTAAAGTCCATGGAGAATAAGAGCACCTCCTCCCAGCTGCCCACTGCACTGAGGATAGAAAACACTGTCACCACCGATAAATCTACGATAATCGATCATTTCAATAAGCATTTATCCACAGCTGGCCATGCCTTCCACCTGGCTACCCATACCCTGGCCAACATCTCAGCACCCCTTGCAGTAAATTGCCCCCCCCCCCACCACCACTTCTCCTTCACCCAAATCCAGACAAAGAGCTGCAAAATCTGGATTACTACAAATCAGCTGGGCTAGACAATCTGGACCCTCTCTTTCTAAAATGATCCGCAGAAATTGTTGAAACCCTTATTAATGGCCTATTCAACCTTTCTTTCGTATCGTCTGAGATCCCTAAAGATTGGAAAGCTGCTGCGGTCATCAAAGGGGGAGACACTCCAGACCCAAACTGTTATAGACCTATATCCATCCTGCCCTGCCTTTCTCAAATCTTTGAAAGACAAGTTAATAAACAGATCACCAACCATTTCGAATTCCACCGTACCTTCTCCACTATGCAATCTGGTTTCCAAAGCTGGTCATGGGTGCACCTCAGCCACGCTCAAGGTCCTAAACAATATCATTACCGCCATCGATAAAAGACAGTACTGTGCAGCCGTCTTCATCGACCTGGCCAAGGCTTTTGACTCAGTCAATCACCACATTCTTATCGGCAGACTCAACAGCCTTGGTTTCTCAAATGACTGCCTAGCCTGGTTCACCAACGACTTCTCAGAAAGAGTTCAGTGTGTCAAATCGGAGGGCCTGTTGTCCGGACCTCTGGCAGTCTCTATGGGGGTACCACAGGGTTCAATTCTCGGGCCGACTCTTTTTTCTGTATATATCAATGATGTCGCTCCACCTCTACGCAGACGACACCATTCTGTTATACATCTTGCCCTTCTTTGGACACTTTGTTTAAGCAACCTCCAAACGAGCTTTTCAACGCATTACAAATCTCTCTCT
>NW_019947622.1:0-16819 GCF_002910315.2 Salvelinus sp. IW2-2015
GTCTGCTGTTAATGATAATGCAGAGGATTTTCCCAAGGTTGCTGTTGACGCATATCCCACGGTAGTTATTGGGATCAAAATGTGTCTCCACTTTTGTGGATTGGGGTGATCAGTCCTTGGTTCCAACAATTGGGGAAGATACCAGATCTAAGGATGAGGTTAAAGAGTTTAAGTATAGCCAATTGGAATTTGTTGTCTGTATATTTTATCATTTCATTGACTATACCATCAACACCACAGGCCTTTTTGGGTTGGAGGGTTTTGTATTTTCTCCTGTAGTTCATTCAATGTAATTGGAGTATCCAGTGGGTTCTGGTAGTCTTTAATAGTTTATTCTAACATTTGTATTTGATCATGTATATGTTTTTGCTGTTTGTCCTTTGTTATAGGGCCAAAAAGATTTACCCATACATCTCCATTTCTGGATAGATAACTGTGTTGTTTGTTTAGTGTTTTCCAGTTTGTTTAGTGTTTTCCACTTTTCCCAGAAGTGGTTAGAGTCTATGGATTCTTCACTTACATTGAGCTGATTTCGGATGTGCTGTTCCTTCTTTTCCGTAGTGTATTTCTGTATTGTTTTCGTGACTCACCATAGTGAAGGTGTAGACTAAGGTTTTCTGGGACTTTATGTTTTTGGTTGGGTAGGTTTCTCAATTTCTTTCTTAGGTTTTTGAATTCTTCATCAAACCATTTGTCATTGTTGTAAATTTTCTTTACTTTTCTGTTTGAAATGTTTTGATTTGATAGGGAAGCTAAGAGCTCAAATATACTGTTTAGATTTTCTACTGCCAAGTTTACACCTTCACAATTACAGTGGAACGTTTTGTCCAGGAAGTTGTCTAAAAGGGATTGAATTTGTTGTTGCCTAATAGTTTTTTGGTAGGTTTCCACACTACATTCCTTCTTAAAATTATTCAGTTCCTTTGGCTTTGATGCCTCATTGCGTATTGATCTGTTCATGTAGACTGTGATCTGATAGGGGTGTCAGTGGGCTGGGGGGGGGCATATGGGGGAGCGAATGCTGTTACCTCCAGGCAGATGTTTGTACCCATGTGCCGAGTGTGTCAGGTTCTTATGCGGTTCTGGCATTTAGGAAGCCACAGACTAGTACYTGTCCCTAGGCCTGGAAATMATTGATTTCCCCCTCCAGGATGGAGAAGCTGTCTTCATTAAAGTATGGGGATTCTAGTGGGGGGATATAGGTAGCACACAGGAGGACATTTTCCTCTGTTAAGATCATTTCCTTTTGAATTTCTAGCCAAATGTAAATTGTTCCTGTTTTGATTAATTTAAGAGTGAGTTAGGTCTGCTCTATACGAAATTAGCATACCCCGAGTCCCTTCCCTGTTTCACACCTGGTAGTTTGGTGGATGGGACTATCAGCTCTCTGTAACCTAGAAGGAAACAAGTGGGTCCGTCTCATCTATACCATGTTTCTTGTAGGYTGACAATGTCTGTATTTCTGATTTCTTTGGTGAAATCCAGCTTCCTGCTCTTTATGCCAAAGGCAGATGACCTCAGGCCTTGGATATTCCAGGAGGAGATAATGAAGGCTTTGTGTTCCATAAAGTGTCCAATGTTGTTGGTCGTGTGGTTTGGGGGCTGTTGATTGGTTGAGGTGGGGGTGTGGTGCTGTGGTCTGGATGTAAGTCCTCTTCGGCATAAGCCCACTTATGTGTAGTTCCGGGGGGGGAGAATTTGAGGAATTTGGCAGTATGTCCAACGGCCCCACAACGTATAACCATGCCAGTCCAGGACCTCCACATCTGGCTTCCTCAGCTGCGGGATCGTCTGAGACCAGCCACACGACAGCTGATGAAAACTGAGGAGCATTTACCCTTTATTTAGCCCATTGTTAAGAATGAGAATTGTTCCACTGATCATAACTAAATAAAAGATAATATTCTCCTTAGACATTTAGGGACACAATACTATTGATTTCCATGCAGTGGTTTCAACATTTCATTACATTGTTGTGTAACTATGGGAGTTATATAATATGTTTCTGGTAAACTGGGGATTGTTTTAGCTGTACCAGAACTCAGGGACCTTTAAACAATGGTTCTGTCACAATTGTGCATTATGGAGTCTGGGTTAATCTACTGATCTGATACTATCAATCAGGCATTAATGGAGTCCTGGGTTAGACTACTGAGTCTGACTATCAATCAGGCATTATGGAGCCTGGGTTAATCTACTGATCTGACTATCAATCAGGCTTCAATGGAGTCCTGGGTTAGACTACTGATCTGACTATCAATCAGCATTGGAGGCCTGAGTTAGACTACTGATCTGACTATCAATCAGGCATTATGGAGTCCTGGGTTAGACTACTGATCTGACTATCAATCAGGCATTATGGAGCCTGGTTAGACTACTGATCTGACTATCAATCAGGCATTATGGAGTCCTGGGGTTAATCTACTGATCTGACTTCAATCAGCATTTATGGAGGCTGGGTTAGACTACTGATCTGACTATCAATCAGGCATTATGGACGCCTGGTTTAGACTACTGATCTGACTATCAATCAGGCATTATGGAGGCCTGGGTTAGACTACTGATCTGACTATCAACAGGCATTATGGACGCCTGGGTGACTACCGATCTGATACTTATCAATCAGGCATTAGGAGCCTGGGTTAGACTACTATCTGACTATCAATCAGGCTTATTGGAGGCCTGGATTAGACTACTGATCTGACTATCAATCAGGCATTATGGAGGCCTGGGTTAGACTTACTGATCTGATACTATCAATCAGGCATTCATGGAGTCCTGGGTTGACTACGATCTGATACTATCAATCAGGCATTTATGGAGGCCTGGTTAGACACTGATCTGACTATCAATTCAGCATTATGGAGGCCTGGGTAGACTACTGATCTGACTATCAATCAGCATTATGGACCTGGGTAGACTACTGATCTGACTATCAATCAGGCATTAGGAGGCCTGGGTTAGACTACTGATCTGACTATCAATCAGGTATTATGAGAGCCTGGGTTAGGACTACTGATCTGACTATCAATCACGCAGTATGGAGGCCTGGGTAGACTACTGATCTGACTATCAATCAGGCATAATGGAGCCTGGGTTAGACTTACTGATCTGACTATCAATCAGCATTATGGAGGCCTGGGTTAGACTACTGATCTGACTATCAATCAGGCTTAGGAGCTGGGTTAACTACTGATCTGACTATCAATCAGGTATTATGGAGGCTGGGTTAGACTACTGGCTGATATCATCAGCTTGATGGGCCGGGTTAGACTTACTGATCTGACTATCATATCAGGCCATTATGGAGTCCTGGGTTTAGACTACTGACCTGACTATCAATCAGGGCATTATGGAGTGCTAGACTATGATGTGTTAAATCATTTTATTTAGAATTTGTAAAAAATACTTGTATTTTAACGCAAACAGTTCCAACCTAGACTGTGTTTTCAACAATCATTCTACAGTAAGATGTACAGTAGGACTGAATTGTCATCTTCATCTGTACTGTGACTTTAGGGCTCCACTTATCATACATGTCTAGCTTAGCTTGCTTGGGTAACGTTAGCTATTAGCTGAGTACGAGGGATTGTTTGGAAAGAGACAACTCACATCTCACTTCTATGAGAAATCGTACTCCCTATTTTCTGCTCATCATCACCTGTTATAAAATGACAACAATGCCTTGCTAGCTGACTTACTCTTCCACTGCCGAAGCACTGTTTCCTGAAGCATTTTCCCTGTTCTGAAAGAACTCCCTGGGTTTACCGTCATGCTGTGGATGTTTGGTCAGGACGTGTCGTTTTAATTTGTTCGTTTTGAGAGAATCATTACTAAGCACTTCCCCGCACAAACACATTGCGGGCATCCTCGTTATTTCTCAAAGTTTGTACAAAACCAAGAGTGAGAAACTCATGGCTGTAATTTGCGTTTCATGACGATTGAGCTCAGCAGAACTTGTGGCTAGTTTGAGTCCATTGATGACGAGTGGTAGTGATGGAGAGTGGGAATGACAAGTCAGCGGCTGACAGCACATCATCTGCTGTGAACAACAGAGCTGCAGCGTGGGGTCGCGGAGTGATCTTCACAAAAACTGCAGAAAAATACCCGGTAAATGACGAAGCACACATCTTCCTCCCATTCGAACAGCTGCCAAACAGAGCTGAAATACTGCTGCTAAACAGTGAGCGCAGTTGCACTTGGGCCAAAATCAATTCAGTAATTAGTTAAATAATTATACATTTACTCTGGACACGTCGCGACCCACTATTAACAGGTCCGCGACGCACTTTGGGTCGCGACCCACTATTAACAGGTCCGCGACGCACTTTGGGTCGCGACCCATACTTTAAGAAATGCTGGGTTAGACTACTGCTGACTTTCAATCCAGTTTATGGGTGCTCTTCTTTTTGCTCCAGTTTACTGCTGTCACGCCCTGACCATAGTTTGATTTGTATGTTCTATGGTTTGTTTGGTTAGGGTGTGATCTGAGTGGGCATTCTATGTTGTATGTCTAGTTTGTCTGTTTCTATGTGTTTCGCCTGATATGGTTCTCAATCAGAGGCAGGTGTTAGTCGTTGTCTCTGATTGGGAACCATATTTAGGTAGCCTGTTTGTATGTGGGGGGTGGGTGATTGTTCCTGTTCCTGTGTTCCTGTTTTCTGTTCACGTTATGGGACTGTTTCGTCTTCGTTCATTTTGTCGGTTTATTGTTTTGTTCGTTGTTAAAGTATTCTATTAAAATGGATAATCATCACGCTGCATTTTTGTCCTCCTCTCTTTCGCCCGACGAAGAACGTTACAATTCTTGTTAACATTGTAGGTTTTGACACCTATTTATATCAACATCAAAGAAAAGCCCTCACCTTAAGCAAAACAGCGTAATATTATTGTCTGCCTCCTCACTGCAGAATGTGATGTTTTCCATAATCAAGGTAATAGCTCGACATCATTTACTGTACCCTGACTACTACATCAGGCTAAGTAATGCTGTAAGGATCAGCACCATGGACAGGGCTACACAGGCAGGTAAAGTCACCTGGTGAGGGACCTGGTGCTCCTAAACTCTCAGATCTTCTGAAATATCACTGGTTGAATCTTTATCTCAGTGCTAAAGCATTCTGAAAACGTTATGATTCTGGAGAAAAAAATATTATTGTAATGTCCTGACTAGATCATAAAGGAACAATTATCCAGATAGAGGTTGAGATAACCAATTTATGGTTTATTAACCAACTTCACACAGGCTACTGTTTGGCCGTAGCCCACGCCAAATAAATGAAGGATACCCTATAAAACAACCGTGACCTTCTCTTGTGAAGGCCAGCGGAAAGAGAGAAAAAAGGCTAAACCTGTCTTAACTTCAATGCTCCATCCCCTGCCCAACCCCCTCCAAGCCACTCTGCAACCACCAAGATGCCCGGCATCAGAACATTCCAGGCATTCCCGTGATTGGCAGATAGCAGGTTGATTGGCATGGCGGACCCTGCAAACACGGGTACTGGTAAGTACAAACACAACCACCTACTGCCTAACACATAACACACAGCTGTCTGTGCGGGTCGCTACAGTATTTTAGTGAAACCTTTATTTTGACAGGGAGTCCCATTGGGACCCAGGCCTCTTTTTCAGATGAGCCCTTCAATTGTTGGCAAATCGCAATAAGATTTAAAGTCAAAATGTATGGATGTTCCTGGATACTGGTACTTCAGTTTGGCCCCTAACATGTCAAACAGATTAAATTAAATGATTGGTCAGGACAGGTCACAGTTAACAACCTCTGTGTAAGTAAGGTATGCCCTAGGTGTTCCCTGTCTGCCCCCAGTCAGAACAATGATTCACTCTGAGCCCTGGCCCTGGCTGGACGCTGGTTTCAATGAATGGTCACTGGTGTTGTGACCTCTAACCCTGCCTGCCCTCCTGCTTCCTGCTCCCCTATTGGTGCTCCTGGGGATTCTAGAACCCAGAGAAGGTAATCCTCTTACTATGACACAAGATGGATATTGTTTATGTTTACCACCCCCACATCCTGGTAAATATTTTTACAGACAGAGAGGCCTTTATATAGGGGCACTGTCCTCCAAGAGTTGCAGAATTTCCTCTGCACTTCAGTTTGCTCCTCAATTCACCTTGGTTAAGAGGCGAGGTAGCAGCAATGTTAACTTACCTTTTATATGGGAGCCCACATGTAGCCTAGGCTACAACTTTAACCAGGACTAAGTATTCATACTGTATGTTACAAAATGTAATAAATGTGATTGATTTCATTAATATTTGATTGCAGTATTTATGAGATAGCTGTTTTTGTTTAGATTTCTGTATTATGCTAAATTACTGTAAATGAGACATCACTTTTATAGCATGGGGGAATATCTTCCAATTAGAAACGCTATATGAGCACGGTTCATCAAACTAGATTTAGCCGCGGGACGATTTTGGGCAGGGGCCGGAACATTATTTAAAATCATTTGCAGACTGCAAATGACCCCAAGAAGCCCAAACAGATATAATATTTCACTAAAACGTAATCATTTCAAACCTTGCTTACATTTTGTATTGATCGTATGCGAGGAAATATTGGGAACAGTATTTTTTGTCCAACAATAATAAAAATAAAATAAATGAATAATTAATTTTAAAAACACACCAGTCTCAGGAACAGGGTGAGTTAAACTTAGGAGGTAGCTCTCCAGGAAACAGTTGGAGTTAAAAACCTACAGAGGGTGCTCTCCAGGAACAGGGTTTGAGTTAAAACCTACAGGAGGTTAGCTCTCCAGAACAGGGTTGGAGTTAAAACCTACAGGAGGGCAGCTCTCAGGAACAGGGTTGGAGTTAAAACTTACAGGAGGTAGCTCTCCAGGAACAGGGTTGGAGTTAAAACCTACAGGAGGTAGCTCTCAGGAAACAGGGTTGGAGTTAAAACCTACAGAGGGGCAGCTCTCCAGGAACAGGGTTGGAGTTAAACTTACAGGAGGGTAGCTCTCCAGAAACAGGTTGGAGTTAAAACCTACAGGAGGGTAGCTCTCCAGGAACAGGGTTGGAGTTAAAACCTACAGGAGGGCAGCTCTCCAGAACAGGGTTGGAGTTAAAACCTACAGAGGGTAGCTCTCCAGGAACAGGGTTGAGTTAAAACCTACAGGAGGGTACTCTCCAGGAACAGGGTTTGAGTTAAAACCTACAGGAGGTTAGCTCTCCAGGAACAGGATTGGAGTTAAAACCTACAGGAGGGCAGCTCTCCAGGAACAGGGTTGGAGTTAAACCTACAGGAGGGTAGCTCTCCAGGACAGGGTTGGAGTTAAAACTTACAGGAGGGTAACTTCCAGAAACAGGGTTGGAGTTAAAACCTACAGGAGGGTAACTCTCCAGGAACAGGTTGTGAGAGCTCTGCTCTAGTCTAGAGATAAAGTTAACGATAGAGGAATATGCCCTCTTGTGGACAATGTAGTTACAGTCTTCTCACGAGCACTCAACAACACTTATGCCCATGTAGAATTGGAGTTCAACAACACTGAAAATTGTGGCTATAGAGGACTATGATATTGTTGGACTCAAACGCATCTCTAGTTTCCAGAATAAGGGGCTAAAAGTAGTACTGCAGTAGCCTAGTAACAGAAAGTATGGGCAAATACATGGATTCCAGTTAAGGACACATTTAAATGCCCTTAAAGAAATAATATGTTGGTATACTCTCATCCAGGATCATTCTCATCCAGGATAATTACGTCGAAAACTGTTTAGGCAAATTAAAGGTTGGGTCAGCAGAGGGTTTCCAGTTGTATGTTTACAGGTGGTGTGTGTGTGGTCAATTGGATACGCGCCACTTGTGCMCATGAATGAGCCAGCGTATAATGATCATGTTTATCCAAACTAGAGGAATATAAGAATAACGTTTAGCTATTCATCGTTTGGCTCCATATCGTGTTACTGTTTTACTTTAGTGTTTATTTCATCTTGAATTACAACATGGTGCATGGCATACATTGAGTTAAAATCTAGATTGTTTGTTGTGCGTAAAAACAAATATTGCATTCAACGCTTAACCTTATTTATGTTTACCTAATAGTGTCATTAAACATAAGCATATTAAATGAGATTCAAATCAAACGAAATGTGATACTTTGATAAGCCTGTCCAATTTATATTCTAGGCTATACAATACCAATCCCGCCATTGATGAAGTACGCTTTCAGCTGTCTCCGACTTTGTTTTCACAAGACCATGCAGCGAGAGGAGTTCCTCATAGTTCCTTGCTCGCGCCCACCCCTCTTTACACGTAATATACTTTATTGGCCAATCCTCTCTCTCTCCAAATCTTTACGCCATACAGGCTATAAGAACTCCGTAACTTTCTCAAGTATCAGAAAACATTTCTTGTCTCGGGATCCCATGTATGGATACTTTATTATTGGTGTCTTCAAAGGCGGTGAATCGAAGGCGCGACTGGAATTAACCGTTAACTTGATGCGAGGATCATTCGGACTGACTGTCGCTTGTCTGTCTACTAACTGAGGGGTGATGTCTGAGGAAATGACCGGGGAAGAGTCGAGCTCCCCAGGCTCTCCACTAGACAGTCTCAGCAACAGTGAGGGGGAACTGGATAGGCAACCGAAGAGATGTGGGAGGAAAAGGACATCAAGCAGGAAAAACGGGGAGGATTCAGATAGCCCTACCCCTGGGAAAAGAGGGAAAAAGTCAAGCAGCAGCAGTCCACATTCTTTCGAAGACCTACAGACGCAACGAGTCATGGCGAACGTGCGCGAGCGGCAGAGGACGCAGTCACTCAACGAAGCTTTCTCGTCTTTGCGGAAAATTATCCCCACTTTGCCTTCAGACAAACTGAGCAAAATACAAACCTTAAAACTTGCTGCCAGGTACATCGATTTCCTGTACCAAGTTCTACAGAGCGATGAATTGGACTCCAAAATGGCAAGTTGTAGTTATGTGGCTCATGAGAGATTAAGCTATGCGTTTTCTGTATGGAGGATGGAGGGCGCTTGGTCCATGTCAGCATCTCACTAGCTCACGGCCGAAGAGCTGTAGTCCAAAATGGTATGCTCTGTTTTCCAACTCATTGTCTTACTTTTTAAGACCGTACTGCATTGCAACCATTTCAGTTGATGTTCGTTGTACAAAAATGGCTAAATBCAAAAACAATCACTTTAGGCCTATGGGCCTACTACATTTGACTATAGCCTATTTGGGCTATTGTTTTGTTTTTTAACAGTATCAGCTTAAATAGTGTTCTACTTTAATAGACTATTGTACTTTCCTGGATGACTATGGTACTTTCCTGGATATGTGAGTCATACTGCAGCCACAAACAAGTCTAGGTTGCTGTGTTTTGTTGAACTTTTTCGTAGTCAGGCGTCAATAATTAATCGTCTTTTTATAAATGTTCTGATCTGCAGGTGACAGCTGATTCTGCTTATCAATATGACAACGGGGCAATTCTGGAGAATAATGCTGGAAACACACAACGCTGCGGTTTATGGGAGCAAACTTTGACAACCATTTAAAACCAAAGAGGACAGGGCGTGGGGAGAGCACTTTGCCTGGGAAAGGCCCGCTTTTGGACGACCTGGATCTGCATTCGAGTGCTAGGCTACTACACTACTACATTCTGATATACGTTAGTTTTTTTTTATTGTTGACGACGAATGTTACTTGGAAATGTATGTTTTCATGCATGTCTTTGACTCTGTGGACCGTATTCTGTGGAGGTTAAAGGGCAGCATCGACGCATTTGTCTCAGTTTCCGTGTGAGACTTTCGATGTGGACTGACTGCGGTATTATAGGCTAATGGGTTGAAATAATGTGTCGCCAACCTGTGCAAAAATAATTGAGGTTATTCTTTTCAGAATACATTTATTTATTTATTGATGACACGTGTTACATGAGGAATAGATCTTATGTCTGAAATGCATTCCTATTTTTATATTGTTGTGTAAATAATTGTATATTTTCCGCAATAAAGTAAATGATAAAACAAAATGATGCCCTTTTTACTTCATTAATTAAGTTTTAACCAAACAAATATGGTATGATATTACAAATCTAAATGTTCTAGGATCGAACAATTGTCAAATACTTTAGTAAGTCCCTCTTTTGATGCAAACATGCAATGTTATGCAGCAGAGTTATCTGATACGCTACCAGTTAGGCTACTTCGACTTTTATTCCGACACAAATAGTTAATAAATTGTCGGAAGTCTTCACATTGAAGTGAATGTTTATAATGTGTCCTGCTCCAATCCACAAGTGGGCCATGCTTAACATTCACATTTACGACAACAACTTTCGCAGAGATCATTCAGTAAGAGGAGTGTATGAAATGTATTAAAACTGTGTCCACCTGGGAACGTTTCACGTTGTTTTTGGCATGGTCTTATAATCAACATAATCACGCTTCATCTTAAACCAACATACTCCTGAAATGCCTCTGAATATCGGATTTCCCTCGACCCAATGGGACTATAGGTTATGAAAGACTAAATAATCATAATATTTATTATGTTTGTTTTGTAGTAATGAACGGACATCTTGGAATAATGTATTATTCATATTATTATTATTATAAACAATAGTATTATTAGCCTATTTGTAAAATAAACCAGACTACTGCTTTAATTATTATTGTATAGTAGTAGGCAAACTTTGCCGTTTATAATGTGGGAGCAACTTTGTGCGTCACTAAACCCTATAGTGTTGACATTTGCTATTATTCCATGTTCCTGATAATAAGGTTATTCCATGTTCCTGATAATGAGGTTATTCCATGTTCCTGATGAATTAGGTTATTCCATGTTCCTGATAAATGAGATTATTCCATGTTCCTGATGGAGGTTATTCCATGTTCCTGATAAATTAGGTTATTCCATGTTCCTGATGAGGTTATTCCATGTTCCTGATAAATGAGGTTATTCCATGTTCCTGATAAATAGGTTATTCCATGTTCCTGATAAATGAGATTATTCCATGTTCCTGATGGAGGTTATTCCATGTTCCTGATAAATGAGGTTATTCCATGTTCCTGATGGAGGTTATTCCATGTTCCTGATAAATGAGGTTATTCCATGTTCCTGATAAATGAGGTTATTCTGTTTTCCTCATAAATTAGGTTATTCCATGTTCCTGATGGAGGTTATTCCATGTTCCTGATAAATGAGGTTATTCCATGTTCCTGAAAAAGGAGATTATTCTGTTTCCCTCATAAATTAGGTAATTCATTGTTCCTGATAAAGGAGCGTTTATTCTGTTTTCCTAATAAATTTGGTTATTCTGTTTTCCTGTTAAATTAGGTTATACCATGTTCCTGATAAATTAGAGTATTCTGTGTTCCTGGTAAGTGAGGTTATTCCATGTTTCTGATAAATGAAGTTACTCCATGTTCCTGATAAATGAGGTTATTCAGTCTTCCTGATAAATGCGGTTGCAAATCGACATGATTGATCAGTTGCGTGAACTTGCTTCATTCTTTAATGAGAAATGGAGAATAGTTTTGCAAAAGCTGAAACATACTAAATTAACATAGGCCTATTCAATTGTGATATATATTGATATGCGACTCATAACACCTTAAATCATGATATTGAATATAGCCTAGTACGTAGCCTAGACGWTGTAGCAGGCCTATTGTAATTGACTGTCTGTATTATCTTAGGCTACTTCTAATCTATTCACAAAGAGTCATGTTACTTTGCTAAATGTAATAGGCTACTGATGCGAGACAGAGTAAAATATTATGCTTAAGTTAACACATATTGTTGGTGTGTTTAATTTTCTGTCTGTGGCTTTCATATAAACATAAACTATTTAATTAGTCGAACTGATGAGCACACGTTATTTCCCATATGGCGGGCTATAATAGCAAGCGCTCAGACTAAAGCTCCCGCAAACCGCCTCTAAATCAAAGCACGTCTAATGAATTGATCCCCATAACCTTGTCCCCATATTCTTCACCGATTTATTTGACGTGAACGGGTGTTGATTGATTATTAGCATTAGCATGTATTAAAGGCCATGTGTATCAGTTGTAGATGCTGTGCAAACATGTCCCTTTATAGCAGGTAACGCAGAACAACTGACTGTCACTTTGAGATCGCAGGCGTGTTTCCTCAGAATACATGTTCAATCAAAGTATTGCATAGCCTGCAATTACTGCCCCTGGACGCTTAATCTATCCATCCGTTTGTTGAATCTGGAAAAGTATTTTGGACTCTTCAACCCTCCTGAAGTCGTTTAATTCAAAGCACGTGTCCGTTTGAAGGTGTGCAATTGGCTTGTGAGGCATGTATGGAATTCCCAGATGTCTATGAAATTCAAGGCGCCTTTGGTAGGCCCTGTAGGCTAGTGGGAGGTGGTGGAGTATGCAGCCAGCATATGTGAAAGTCTCCTATACACAGCTTGTTTTTATGGACACAGTCACTGCAGAATCACAAGGAAAGTTCCAAAATGCAAAATAGAGTTATGTGCAAACTAAAAACCTGAATGCAAAAGATAAACCTAGTCCTAAGAACACAACTTGCTTATATGAACATCCAAGCTGTTCCCGTTGGCAAGCAAAATAGCTTAATTGGAAGTCAACAAACTCTCTCCAACACAGAAATGTAATACAACTAAGAGCAAGTAAACGTTCCTGTGTTTGCGGAGAGGAGTTGGTAACGGACACGACGCAGAGAGGCACCGAATGAAACCTATTCTGAACAGATGTTAGTATTTTACTAAAGTCACGTGAAATGAACAGATGTTGTTGTGGAACAGGGACTCGCCTTAGTTCGAGAGCATTCCTCGACAGAAAGGCTTCGAAATAAGATCGGAGAGAAGCATTAGCGTTCTATTCACAACAACAAMACGACTAAGCACATCGTGTGGGTGATAATAGATAACCACGGGCCTCACCTGCGATGGAACCTCGGCCTACGTCCCATAGGAAATATATCAAACTAAAATGGACGGTTCCAACCGCGCAGGAATTTGCTGGAGATGGGGGTAAGAGAATATAGCATTTTTTATATGTGCTGGGAGAAGGCCTACAGCAATCGACGTCAATGTTATTAACCAGTATTATGTAAGTTGTTTTGATAATGGCAGGATGCAATACCGGTAGCCTAGTGGTTGTTGGAAAGACGCCAAATAACTTCTCATAGTTATTGAAACGCGCTTATCTATTGAGATATTGAATATAATATAGGCCAGGCCTGTGTGGAAATGGACCTTGGTTCAAAGGGTTAGTCTGGAATGGGCCTTCAATCCGACCTGCAGTGAGTTTCCTGCTCTCTTTGACTGCTAAACCTAGAGTTTCTTTTCTTAGAAAATGGGATGTAAAATGTTCGATGACAAATATGTGGTTTTGAAAAGAACAAGAAAATATAATCAATCTATCATAAATTAATATAATATAGACTATTGTCTGTGTCGCCAATAACTGAATGTTTTCTATAAGGGTTGAAGTAATTGTGATGTTCCTAATAAGCAAATTATAGGCCTACGAAATGTATCATTTAAATGCAATGTAAGAATGAAATAACGTGTTTTTAAAAGAAAAATCTGAAATAATCCTCATCCCTGTAGTCTCAGGTTTATATCACTGGGTGCAAATATCAGCATCAGAAAATGAGTCTTGAATAACGAACTGCATACATTGGTACCAGTTGTTCTTTATCTCCAGAAGGCCTTCCTTCCGTCGAGGATATATGGCATTCTGACACTGTCTGTATTATTCTAGATTCACTTCATTCGTTTCTTAAGAACAATTGGCCCAAGGTAAATTACATCAATATTATTTTGGCCTAAAATACATTTTATCAAATTGTTATTTATAATTAATTATACACAATTTATTATGATGAAGATTATGATTGTTGTTTTATTATTATTATTATTATTATATACTTGACACACAAATGGGGCGAGGGTGCCTGAGTTCTGATATAGCAGGGGACCAGGTCAAGTGGACAGTTTAAAGAATGGCTGTGACATGCATGAGAACAGGTGGAGTATAGCCCTATTCTACCATAGGCCGCTTTCCTAATAGCACACAATCCTTTCATAATAGCATACGCTACTTATTCAATGACGCTATTTTCAATGGCTAAATATGTACACTACCGTTATATTGTTGTGAACCATATAAACATTCTCAATGGCCAAGTCGTTCCGGGCCGCATCAAAACCTTCGTGGTGAAGGCCTACTTGTATTTTTCCTTTCCTTTTCTCTATGATTGTTACACCGTTCTTGTTGTGAATGTTGTATTTTATGTTTTCTATAATTTATGAATAGTTAATGCAATAAACATCGCTGTAACAGGAAGTGAGTCGTAGATGCAACTTGATCATAATATGACAACCCAGTGGACACGCCACGTCTTTCAACGTGGACAATTGGGTAATATTTGGTTGAGACGTTTTTTATTTATTTTATTTATTTTACCGTTATTTTACCAGGTAAGTTGACTGAGAACACGTTCTCATTTGCAGCAACGACCTGGGAATAGTTACAGGGGAGAGGAGGGGAATGAATGAGCCAATTGTAAACTGGGGATTATTAGGTTGAGACGTTAATGAGATTAAACCTTTATTCACCCACTCAAAAATAGACCAAAGAGTTGAATTTCCAATATGTTGTCACTATGCTTTCAACCATCTAAACGTACAAAATCATTTTAGACCCAAGCCACCCCCTGTACCGGACTTGAACTACTCCCTCTGGCGCAGGTATAGGGCACCCCTCAGCAGGAAAAACACAACTAGACAATCATCTGTGCCAGGTGTGATCCTACTAAATATCTCGGCTAATGTTCCTATCGACACAGTAAGGCCAGCAGGCTAGTCTTTAAAATATATATATATTGGTATGTAACTGTTATGAAAGTTGTATTGCCAATTTTGTTTTGTATTTAAACGCCACTTTAAACGTGTAATGACACTGCAACACCATTCCCACGGGGACAATAAAGTCAGTCAGTCAGTAAGTACGACGAAATTCCAATCGAAAAACGGTGTCAGATGTTTTTGGTAATTGTCAACCAAATGTCTATGCACTTAAAAAATAAATAAAAGCACAGTAAAATTTAAATGGGAATTCAATTTAAAATATTTTATTTATTTATTCAGCAGTAATGTGTTATCACTGTGTTTAATATTTAGCAGACCCGAATGACCGGGATTGCAGTTGAGATTACATTAAAAGTACATGGCGCAAGTGATCAATACCGTTTGAGATTCTGCGCAGATTATTACAGCACTTGTGAAGCTCTCCACGACCTGCATAGGTCAGGCACGCTATCTTGAACATGCACGCTTTATATGATTCACAAAGAAGACATGTAAGTTACAGTAACCTCAATGTGCCATGGATGTGTTACTCATTTTAATGTTGAATGTTACATTAGTTTGTAAAATAGCCTTAACTTAATATTACAAATGTAATATTGAATTGTCTTTGGTTGACAACGCAACCAGATATCAACATTTAAAGGAGATGTATCTACTGCTTGGATAGTTCCATCTGAACCACTGGCTTAATCACATTCTTTAACTTATATTTTTGGTTGCATTAGAAGAGTGATCCAAATACTGTATAATTTGTTAAGGTGTGGACAAACACATATAATTTGTGTATTTCAAAAGTGATATTGATTAGTCTTTGGTTGTCAACACAACCAAATATCAACATATGAGTATGTACATTGCTGTGGATAGTTTCATCTGTGCCATTGACTTAGTCTGGCTTTAATTATTGTCTACAATTAATAATTGATATGTTGTATTCATGTCTCCATTTCATCCAAAAATCTAATTAAAGAATAGGACTAATCAAAGAAAATCAAACTTTAAATGCACTTTAAAAAGTTTGATTTGATTGTGGCCTATTCTTTAACTTAGATTTTGGTTAAAACCCGGGATGGGAGACCAAAGGGTAGCTGTAGATAGATACATCAATTCTCCAGTAGGAGGTGCTGCCCAGTGGAGTTAAGTTGAAGATCTGACGTTGTTTTAAAGGTAACGTTCAATACATATTTTATCCAAGTTTGTCTATGTTGAAGTTTGTTTACCATGATGACATAATCCTGTAGTTGAAATTTCACCCTTAAAACAACAGTTCATTACTTTTTTCAATCCAATGTATTTCCCACGTAAATTCCACATCACAATACCTTCACAAATTACGTTGAACCAACGTTGATTCAACCAGTTTGTGACCAGTGGGAAACTTCAATTTCCACTACCCCTCGCTGATTATTCAGCAATAAAATGTAAAGTGATAATATGATTGAAAATATAATTGATTGACGAGTGTAACAATTTAGATTGAATGGAAATATCTGACAGAATACATTGCGATGACGAATAGACTATGACGAATAGACTATGGATATATTGCAGGGCAATGGACTTGACGGTATTTTGTTTGGTAGATTTAACTGTGGGCCACAGGTGCAGACTGCAAAGAGCTGAGACCTAGTGGCATCTCGATAAGAAACAGGTGCAGACTGCAGAGCTAAGACTAGTGGCATCCAAATAAGAAAAGGTGCAGACTGCAGAGCTGAGACCTCGTGGGCATCCCGATAAGAACAGGTGCAGACTGCAGAGCTAAGACTCTGTGGCATCCTGATAAGAAACAGGTCAGACCTGCAGAGCTAAGACCTCGTGGCATCCTGATAAGAAACAGGTGCAGACTGCAGAGCTGAGACCTCGTGGCATCCCGATAAGAAACAGGTGTAGACTGCAGAGCTGAGACCTCGTGGTCTCCGATAAAGAAACAGGTGCAGACTGCAGAGCTGAAGACCTCGTGGCATCCCGATAAGAAACAGGTTGCAG
>NW_019947622.1:21100-22742 GCF_002910315.2 Salvelinus sp. IW2-2015
ACACAGTGCATGTACAGTTGAAGTTGGAAGTATACACACACTTAGGTTGGAGTCATTAAAACTTGTTTTTCAACCACTCCACAAACTTTTTGTTAACGAACTATAGTTTTGGCAAGTCATTTAGGACATCTACTGTGTGCATGACACAAGTAATTTTTCCAACAATTGTTTACAGACAGATTATTTCACTTATAATTCACTGTATGACAATTCCAGTGGGTCAGAAGTTCACATACACTAAGTTTACTGTGCCTTTAAACAGCTTGGAAAATTTCAGAAAAGGATGTCTGCACTCCTCAAGACTGCATTAACCCACTGAGCTCAAGTCTAGGCGCCATCTCTCAGAGGCAACACAGGTTTTGAGGTTTTTCACAACAAAGTTACTCATTAGCTTCTTGGAAGTGGTGTTCCTATTAAACTAAACCCTGGAGAAGTGACTGGGTCAGTCAGAGAGAGCAGTCAGTCAGAAACAGCAGGAGATGTCCCTGGTGCCTCACCCAATGTGGTACGGATCTGCTATTTTTATACTTTAGAACCGGAACACCCATTAGAAGCTAGCCAGCTAACTAGCTACTAGCTAGTAGTCAGTTTGCCACTACTAGCGGTCCTCACCGTTAACTCGGACATCAGCCAGCCTCAACCCGGTCTATTCCTGCCAGTCTGCACAGCGCGATATCAACCCAGATCAAATCGGACTGCTTTTTCTCTACCACATTTCCGGATTCCTACCACAAGCTCTGAACCTTTACACCGGATCATCGCAGCTAGCTAGCTGCTATCCGAGTGGCTACTCCTGGCTAACGTCTCTGTCCCGAAGCAAGCACCAGTTAGCCTGGAGCTAGCCTGGAGCTATGCCCATCTCCCGGCTAGCCAAAGAGGTCCACCAGCCAATTCTTGGGCTACAATACCTATTTTGGCAATTGGCTTGGACCCTTTACTGCCGACATGGAGCTCCGCCGATCCATCACGACTGGTATGCTGACGCAACCGTCCGAGGTGGTCTCAACAGGATGCCCATCGCCGGATGCCCATCTGCTAGCCCCGGCKCACTAGCTGTCTGAATAGGCGTGTCTCCAGCAGTGACTACGGAATTGGCACCCTGACTCATCTAATGCTACTCATTGGACCCTATGATCACTCGGCTACACATGCCTCTCCCTAATGTCAATATGCCTTGTCTATTGCTGTTCTGGTTAGTGATTATAGTCTTATTTCACGGTAGAGACCCTAGCCCTGCCCAATATGCCTTAGATAGCCCTTTTGTTCCACCCCCCACACATGCGGTGATCTCACCTGGCTTAACTGGTGTCTCTAGAGACAAAACCTCTCTCATCATCAATCAATGCCTAGGTTTACCTCCACTGTACTCACATCCTACCATACCCTTGTCTGTACATTATGCCTTGAATCTATTCTTCCGTGCCCAGAAATCTGCCCCTTTCACTCTCTGTTCCGAACTCACGAGACGACCAGTTCTGATAGCCTTTAGCCGTACTCTTATCCTACTCCTCTGTTCCTCTGGTGATGTAGAGGTTAATCCAGGCCCTGCAGCCCCCAGCACCACTCCCATTCCCCAGGCGCTTTCATTTGTTGACTTCTGTAACCGTAAAAGCGTTGGTTTCATGCATGTTACCATTAAAAG
>NW_019947622.1:23472-25972 GCF_002910315.2 Salvelinus sp. IW2-2015
CGCTCCCTAAAACACTTCAGCAAGCAGGCTGTTCTAATCGACCTGGCCCGGGTATCCTGGAAGGATATTGACCTCATCCCGTCAGTAGAGGATGCCTGGTTGCTCTTTAAAAGTGCTTTCCTCAACATCTTAAATAAGCATGCCTCGTTCAAAAAATTTAGAACTAAGAACAGATATAGCCCTTGGTTCACCCCAGACTTGACTGCCCATGACCAGCACAAAAACATCCTGTGGCGTTCTGCATTAGCATCGAATAGCCCCCGCGATATGCAACTTTTCAGGGAAGTCAGGAACCAATATACTCAGTCAGTTACTAAAGCTAAGCCTAGCTTTTTCAAACAGAAATTTGCATCCTGTAGCACTAATTCCAAAAAGTTTTGGGACACGGTAACGTCCATGGAGAATAAGAGCACCTCCTCCCAGCTGCCCACTGCACTGAGGCTAGCAAATACTGTCACAACCGATAAATCTGTGATAATCGATCATTTCAATAAACATTTTTCTACGGGCTGGCCATGCTTTCCACCTTGCTACCCCTACCCCGGCCAACAGCTCAGCCCCCCCTGCAGCGACACTCTACTCAGCAAACTGGACGTAGTCTATCACAGTGCCATCCGTTTTGTCACCAAAGCCCGATATACAACCCACCACTGCGACCTGTATTCTCTCATTGYCTGGCCCTCACTCACCAAACCCACTGGCTCCAGGTCATCTATAAGTCTTTGCTAGGTAAAGCCCCGCCTTATCTCAGCTTACTGGTCACCATAGCAACACCCACCCATAGCACGCGCTCCAGCAGGTATATTTCACTGGTCATCCCCAAAGCCAACACTTACTTTAGCCGCCTTTCCTTCCAGTTCTCTGCTGCCAATAACTGGAACGAATTGCAAAAATCACTGAAGCTGGAGTCTCATGTCTCCCTCTCTAACTTTAAGAATCAGCTGTCAGTGCAGCTTACCGATCACTGTACCTGTACACAGCCAATCTGTAAATAGCACACCCAACTACCTCATCCCCATATTGTTATTTATCCTCTTGCTCTTTTTTCTATTGCGTTATTGACTGTATGTTTATTTATGTGTAACTCTCTGTTGTTGTTTTTGTCGCACTGCTTTGCTTTATCTTGGTCAGGTCGCAGTTGTAAATAAGAACTTGTTCTCAACTGGCCTACCTGGTTAAATAAAGGTCAAATAAAACACACACACTGAACACTTTGACAGCTGACACACTGAACACTTTGACAGCTGACACACTGAACACTTTGACAGCTGACACACTGAACAACACTGGTTCTAAAGAGAGAGTTTTACAGAAGTTTGAAGCAGTCGGTCTCTGACAGGTTGACAGGTTTGTGTAAACGTTGGATGGCAGCCCATATTTCTCAGTGCAGGGAGTCCGGGACTAGCCCAGAGGTTTAGTTACTCAGCATACCCAAAGGTACACTTACTCCCAATGTGTGTCTGTATGTGTGTGGTTTACGTATACCTCAAATCAGTGGTGGCAGACATGTTTTTATCAGTGTGGAAATATGATTGACTTGAAGGTGAAAGTGGGCCATAGGTATGTTTTATTTACCCCAAGGGTACATTTTACCCCAAATCAGCCTCTGTGTCAGTGGCACTTTTCAGAGGGAAAATAACGACTGGGTATGGAATACAGATTGTACAGTTGAAGTTGGAAGTTACATACACTTAGGTTGGAGTAATTAAACTTGTTTTTCAACCACTCTTTACAGACAGATTATTTCACTTATAATTCACTGTATCACAATCCAGGTGGGTCAGGATGTTTAACATACACTAAGTTTTACTGTGCCTTTAAACAGCTTGTAAAATTCCAGGAAATTATGTCATGGCTTTAGAAGCTTTGATAGGCTAATTGACATAATTTGAGTCAATTGGAGGTGTACCTGTGGATGTATTTCAAGGCCTACCTTCAAACTCAGTGCCTCTTTTGCTTGAGCATCATGGAAAAATCTATAATAAATCAGCCAAGACCAGAAAAATTGTAGACCTCCACAAGTTCTGGTTCATACTTGGGAGCAATTTTCCAAACGCCTGAAAGTAACCACGTTCATCTTGTACAAACAATAGTACGCAAGTAATACACCATGGACCACGCAGCCAATCATACGCGCTCAGGAAGGAGACCGTGTTCTGTCTCCTAGAGGATGAACGTACTTTGGTGGAAAAAGTGCAAATCAATCCCAGAACAACAGCAAATGACCTTGTGAGTGCTGGAGGAAAACAGGTTCAAAAGTATCTATATCCACAGTAAAACGAGTCCTATATCGACAATAACCTGAAAGGCCTCTCAGCAAGGAAGAAGCCACTGCTCCCAATACAGCCATAAAAAAGCCATGACTACGGTTTGCAACTGCACACATGGGGACAAAGATCGTAACTTTTTAGAGAAATGTCCTCTGGTCTGATGAAACAAAAATAGAAACTGTTTGACCATAATGACCATTGTTATGTTTGGAGGAAAAAGGGGGAGGCTT
>NW_019947622.1:30972-35606 GCF_002910315.2 Salvelinus sp. IW2-2015
AGATATCTAATTCTCTGATTGGCTAGCTACATTGTTTCTGTGTATCAGATTGGCTGCTAGTTTACAATGGTGAAATTAATTGTGTGTGTGTGTGTGCGTGTGGTGCGTGTGTGTAGGGCTCGTCCTGTAGTGTCAGGTGGAGGCTGAGATGATCCTGACTCCTAGAATCATGAACCCTGACGACCGATCCTGCCTCCTCTGACAGAATCTGATACCATGGTAACCTGGTGAGTACAACACACGCACGCAAGCACACACGCACGCAAGCACACACGCACCCACACAAGCAGTCATTCACATGCCTAACCTTTCCAGACCCTACACCATGGTACCTAGTGAGTGACAGACATATAAGACCAATAGGGTGCTTCATAGGCCTATGTGTGTTGGCAGGGACAGAGACATGGGTGCGTTTGGGCAGATTGACAGACACCCAAAACTGTGGAATTCAGTCAAAACAAACACAGCTGATTGAAATAAACCATCAGACCTGGCTGGAGGAACTAGACAGGACACAAACAACAACATGTTACTATTAGGGAGGTTTTAGGACTGGTCGGAGGAACTACGACAGGACACAACAACACATGTACTATTAGGGAGGTTTTAGGACTGTCAGGAGGAATACTACAGGAACAACAACAACATGTACTATTAGGGGGTTTTAGGAACTGTCAGGAGGAACTAGACAGGACACACAACAGCACATGTACTAATTAGGGAGGTTTTAGGACTGTCGGAGGACACACAGGACACAAACAACAATGTACTATTAGGGAGGTTTAAGGACTGTCTGGAGGAACTAGACAGACACACACACACAGAACAACGAGTGTACTAGATTAGGGAGGTTTTAGGACTGTCTGGGACTGTTGCTTTTTCTTTTATCGAGTAATTGTTTTATTGAGAGCTTTGCCAGTTGAGTTGTTTTTTCTGGTGGTTTTGGGGAGACTGAGAGGACGAGCGGTAAGAGGAAGTTTTTGTTCTAATCGGTGCTCATTGTTCTATCCTGAGTGGTTATTGTTGACAGGCATTTCACTGCTAGAGAACCCCAGTATGTATTTCCCTAGTGGTGTCGTGTGTGTGTCGTGTGTCGTGTGGTGTCGTGTGGTGTGCGTGTGTTGTGTGTGTGTGTGTGTGTGTGTGTGTGTGTGTGTGTGTGTGTGTTGTGTGTGTGTGTGTGTGTGTGTGTGTGTGTGTGTGTGTGTGTGTGTTGTGTGTGTGTGTGTGTGTGTGTGTGTGTGTGTGTGTGTGTGTGGTGTGTTATTTGTCCCTTCTATCAGCGAACAGGAAAGTGACTCCTACAGAGGGGAGACCTGCACCATTAATATCCTGGAATCTAATGAGCGCATACACACACACAAACACACATTGACACATACACACACACAACACACAACAAACACACATTGACACAATACACAACACACACAACAAACAACATTGACACACACATTGACACATACACACACAGACACAGACATACAGAATAGAACTGTTTTTATGCTGTCTCAATCTTCCCCTGTATCTTCTAGCTCCTCCTTCTCTCTGTTATCCAGTCTCAGGGTAGATATTTGTGCGAAGGTGAGCGGTGTGGGGATCCCAGACTCTGTAGGTAAGTAGCTCTGACTGGGGATGAAGAGGGGGGAGGGAGAGGTTTATGTATACGTTAGTGTTAGAGATGCTAACTATATGAATGTATGAATGCATTGTTTCCACTGGCTAATGATGCTCTGTAGAATCTAAAAGTGATAAAGTAGACCATACCCACGCTTCCCTCCTGCACACCAGATGAGAATACACACACACACACACACACACACACACACACACACACACACACACACACTTCCGCACACGATGGGACCATATGGAAGGGACCATATGGAACCCCTCCTCACTCTCTCCCTTCATCCCCCTCTCTCCTCCACCTCTCCCAGTCTTGAATGCAGAGCTGCAACTGGATTGGCTGAAAGGTGTGAGGGGCGGAGTAAAGAGAGTTCATTTCCTGAATTCCCATCAGCCCCAGCACACAGGGGTCCTAACTCTTGGCCACAGCCGTCCACACTCCTGCCTGAACTACACTGTCTACCTACGAGTAAGTCAAACACACTCCACTTCCAAATAATGGATTTAAGTAGTTTTTTTAATTCGAGGCCTCCATCCTTGCTGTGTTTGGACAATATCCTCTCAAAATATCTGTCAACTCAGCTGAACCTGTTTTTGGACCAGTTATTGTGTTATAGTGAACAAACTTTATGTTACATGGTGTGTGTGTCCCACCCCCCTTCTCTCTCTGTCACTCTCAGGAGGAGGATGAGTTTAGGGATAAATTGACTCCCATTTCATTGGCTCTGAACTACAGTTTAGCCCCTCCTTCCAACCTGGATCTCCCCCCTGTCCTCAACCGCTACAGCAGTACCTTCCTGCAGGAACAGGTGTGTGTGTGTGGGGGCTCTCTTTCTCATCCAATCAAGACCACTTACAGCATATGAGTACCGTTAGACTAGACCTAAATCCTCCCCCATCCCTCTCCCCATCGGTCTCTCCCTATCTCCTTTATTTCTCAGGCGTATATTCTGCTGGACTGTGGGGAAGACAATGAGTGTATTCCAGACCTCCAGCTGTCTGCAAGCATGTAAGTATGTACTGTATCTAACATATGTAGCATATACGTCAACATGAATCAGTTACGGTCTCATTTAAATACAGCAGTTAAATAACCTTACTGATATAGGGGTGTGTTACGCCTTGTGGTGTGTTGTGCCCTGCCCTGTAAAGTGAGGCATGTTGGGAAGATTCAGAAAAGTCCTTGTCAACCTGTAAACTTTCAACATATGTACAGTGGGGCAAAAAAGTATTTAGTCAGCCACCAATTGTGCAAGTTCTCCCACTTAAAAAGATGAGAGAGGCCTGTAATTTTCATCATAGGTACACTTCAACTGTGACAGACAAAATGAGAAAAAAAAATCCAGAAAATCAAATTGTAGGATTTTTTATGAATTTATTTGCAAATTATGGTGGAAAATAAGTATGTGTACCTATGAGGAAAATTACAGGCCTCTCTCATCTTTTTAAGTGGGAGAACTTGCACAATTGGTGGCTGACTAAATACTTTTTTGCCCCACTGTACATACTCACACTCACACACATTCATATACACACACACACACCCAAACAAAGGGTAGGACTGTGTTACAGCATGCAAGGAGAGAAGTTTACTCTCTGATTGTTTACATTAGCAAGTGTGTAGAGAGGCCTGTGTGTGTGTGTGTGTGTGTGTGTGTGTGTGTGTGTGTGTGTGTGTGTGGTTGTGTGTGTGTGTGTGTGTGTGTTGTGTGTGTGTGTGTGTGTGTGTGTGTGTGTGTGTGTTGTGTGGTGTGTGTTGTGTGTGTTGTTTTTCTACTTGTTTCCATCTGTATGCTATCGCCATGGCAGCCCAACAAAAACACCCTGTCATTCTCCTCTGACTGATACCACACACACATACTCCGACCTCTACTGTTTGACATAAGTATTGACTTGTTTTTATCTCTCTCCTGCACACACACAAACACAGGGACCGTACAGAGCTGGTGGTCGGGGATGACAACCTGGTTCATGTTGACCATAAACGCGTTAACAAAGGAAGAGGGGCATATGAGACGGAGCTACACACACTCCTACCCCCTGAGGCTGATTACAAGGAGTGGAAGCGCAGGATAGAGGTGAGAACACTTCATTCACACACACTACCACCCCCCACATGACCTAGCCCAGCTCAACTAGACCCTACCGCCTTGCTGACCTCTTTACCATGACATTACATCCTGTTGACAATGTCAGGGTTTTTTTCTCTAGAGGACTCTTAGTTTGTTTGTTTGTTTGTTTGTTTGTGAGAGAGAGAGAGAGGAGAGAGAGAGAGAGAGAGAGAGAGAAGAGAGAGAGAGAGAGAGAGAGAGAGAGAGAGAGAGAGAGAGAGAGAGAGAGAGAGAGTGTAATGGGCACTAGATGGATGAGGTTGTTACTGTCAGAACATTCATCACTTCTTTTCCTCTCCTCCCTTCCCCACATATCACTTCTCTTCCTCTTCCACCCTCTCCCTTTCACTCTCTTTCTTGCCTGCCCTCCTCTCCTCTCGCAGTCTCTAATCCAGGTTGAACTGTGAGTACAGGGATGGTGAATGACTCCAGACTGTGTGGTGTGTGACCTGGGAACCCTATGGTTGCTGGAACAGAAGTAAGTCCAACACACACACAAAATGAACACAAAAAAATACACACACGTACATGTACCTCACACTGGACTTCCCCTTTGACTTGGAAACAACCACTTCCTGACCAAACAGGAAGCTGTTAATCAGATACAGTGGTGCTGATTGATATTAGTACCATGGTGATTGATCACCCAGATACCCCGTACCGCCCACTGAGTCCCACACTCTGAAGCTGTCTGTGGTATTTCTGTGTGTGTTAATATCCGTTCGCCCCTGTGCATGGACACATCAGGAAGAACAGGCTTTGTGTAAGTAAAGAGTGGTCCCTTCGACATGTAACTCTACCTCTGTGTTCTGTAACCGCTCTGTCTGTCTGGTGTGTGCATGGGTGTGGTTTTTGGTGTGTATGCGTGGTGTCATAGTGTGTTTGTGTGGTGTA
>NW_019947622.1:40154-41897 GCF_002910315.2 Salvelinus sp. IW2-2015
TGCCAATTTAGAACTCTGCGCCATCATAGCCCATATTAAACAGAATGAACGACGTCTACCGTATAAGGGTCCAGAAGTTTTACCTGGTTGTTACACAGATCAGGAAAAACGCAGCGGCCGTCGAAATTGTGTCTTCCGCTCAACCACTCTGGCCTGGTGTGCCACCTTCCAGACGATCAGCATGTTATATTGTGACAGAAACGGCCCCGCACCCAGAACCCTGTGGAACTACCTATATAGCCTGGAGCATATCAATGGTCTCCGGCCAGAAAAACAAAAATATACCTGTCTGTTAATTTGCGGACAGCGTCAAGTCCTTGCTCATTATTCAAGGAATGTGAGAACAGTCACAGAAGCCATCGACACGGCTGATGGTCTGGTCGATGATTAACGCATGACGGTCGTGGCATTGGATCAGGTCGATGGCGTGCGCAATCAGTGTGCCTGGTATTGCTAACTCTTCAATTGGAATTACGATGGCTGTCATGAAGTAGATCAGTCGGCTTTCGATGCATTGGATCATCGAGGGTCAGATCATAGATCGGATCGAGGCTATAGATTCTAGATCGGAGGCGTCGAGCTGATGGTCGATGTGTCACATTTAATCAGGGTCGATGGCTGATCGATATCTATCAGTCGATGGCTGGTCATAGCATTAGATCAGGTCGATGCGATCATTATAGTCTGATGTCGAGCATGGATCAGGTGATGCTGTCGATGCATTAGAAGGTCGAATGCTGTGCGATGCATGATCAGGTCGATGTGACTGCGATGCATTAGATCAGGTCGATGGCTGGTCGACTGCATATAGATCAGGTCGATTGGGCTGTTCGATGCATTAAGATCAGTCGTGGCTGTCATGCATTTTAGTCGAGGCTTTCGATGCATTGAACAGGTCGATGGTGATCGAGTACATTTAATCAGGTCGAGGTGGTATTCATTAGATCATGTCGATGCTGGCGATGCATTTGGCTATCAGGTCGATTGGCCGGTCATTGCGTTAATCAGGTCGTGGCTGTCGATGCTTCATCAGGTCATGGCTGTTCCGATGCAATTGATCACATCGTGGCTGGTCGACTGCATGAAGCAGTCGATGGCTTGGTGAGGGTGCATGTAGAATCAGTCGATGGCTGGTTCTAGGTGCAGGATTAGATGCAGGTCGATGCTTCGAGCATCTAGATCAGGTCGATGGCTGTCGTGCATTGGATCATCGATAGGGCTGTCGATACATCATTAGATCAGGTCGATGGCTGGTCGATGCATTAGATCAGGTCGATGGCTGGTCGATGCATTAGATCAGGTCGATGGCTGGTCGATACATTAGATCAGGTCGATGGCTGGTCGATGCATTAGATAATTTCCTTGACAACACTGTCTCTGTACTATGGTGGGTTTTACAGTAGATCCAGATTAGACCGTTTTATAGTGTTGGTGGTGCTGTTCAGGACATGGGAGAGAAGCGACAGGAAATACATGTTTTCCAGATTTGGGGAGAGAGATATATTTGGGTCACTSTGTCTGTCTGTCTCTCTTTCTCTCAGCCTGGGGACCTCAGTGATTTAGACCCATTTGGTCTTTCGTCGTCTCTGTTGAGTTTTAAGGTTTCTCTCTCTGATGTGCAATAAAGTCTCTGACTTTGGAGTCCTAATGAGTTTCCACCCTCAGGCTTCTCCCTTGTAGTTTTAGCGAGTGTTTGAGTTTCCACCCTCAGGCTTCTCCCTTGTAGTTTTAGCGAGTGTTTGA
>NW_019947623.1:0-7500 GCF_002910315.2 Salvelinus sp. IW2-2015
AGAACATCTTGGGGAGGAGAGGGGATAGACATCTTAGGAGGAGAGGGGAGAGGACCTTGAGGAGTAGAGGCGAGAGACATCTTGAGGAGTAGAGAGAGAACATCTTGAGGAGTAGAGGGGGAGGAACATCTTGGGGACGCAGAGGGACGGATACATCATTGGGGAGGGAGGGGAAGCGTCTTTGGGAGGACGAGGGGAGAGACATCTTGAGGAGTCAGAGGGGAGAGGACATCTTGGGAGGAGAGGGAGAGACATTCTGGGGAAGTAGAGGGGAGAGACATCTTGAGGAGGAGAGGGGAGGATTACATGCTTGGGAGGAGAGGGGAGGACATCCTTGAGGGAGATGAGCGGGAGGAGACATCTTGGGGAGGAGAGGGGAGGAGACATCTTTGCAGGATGGAGAGGGGAGAAGACATCTTGGGGAGGTGAGGCGGGCAGATACATCTTGGGGAGGAAGGGGAGGAGACTTTGGGGAGTAGAGGGGAGAGACATCTTGGGGAGGAGCAGGGGAGAGCGATCTGGGGAGGAGAGAGAGACTTGAGTGAAGGAGACGCCTCTGGGGAGGAGAGGCGAGACAGACGTCTTTGGGCGAGTGACGAGGGGAGAGACAGTTCTTGGGGCAGGTAGAGGGGAAGCACGATCTTCGGGAGGAGAGGGGAGAGATCGTCTGGGGGACGGCAGCGCTCGCGGGAGGAGAGGCGGAGAGACTCTTGCGGGAGGAGAGGGGAGAGACATCTTTGGGAGGAGAGGGGAGAGGACGTCTTGGGGAGGCAGAGGGGAGGAGACGTCTTGGGGAGGAGAGGGGAGAGACATCTTGGGGAGGAGAGGGAGAGAGACCGTCTTGGGGAGGAGAGGGGAGAGTACGTCTTGGGAGGAGGGGTGAGAGACTCTTGGGAGGAGAGGGAGAGACATTCTTGGGGAGAGAGGGGAGAGACTCTTGGGGACGGAGAGGAGAGGACGTCTTGGGGAGGAGAGGGGACGAGACATTCTGGAGGAGTAGAGGGGAGAGACATCTTAGCGTGAGGAGAGCGGCTGGGAGGCAGACTCTTGGGGAGGAGAGGGTGAGAACATCTTGGGAGGAGAGGGGGAGACGGCATCTTTGGGGAGGGACGAGGGGAGAGACGTCTTGAGGGAGGAGAGGGGAGAGACGTCTTTAGGAGGGGAAGAGACATTGGGAGACAGGCGGAGAGACGTTCTTGGGAGGAGACGGGGAGAGACATCTTGGGGAGGAGAGGGGAGAGACGTCTTGGGCAGGCAGAGGTCGGAGAGACATCTTTGTGCAGGAGAGCGAGGAGAGACATCACATGGTAATGTACTAGTACTATATAGACATTACAGGGTAGTACTATATAGACATTACATGGTAGTACTAGTACTATATAGAGATTACAGGGTAGTACTATATAGACATTACATGGTAGTACTAGTACTATATAGACATTACAGGGTAGTACTATATAGACATTACAGGGTAGTACTAGTACTATATATACATTACAGGGTAGTACTAGTACTATATAGACATCACATGGTAGTACTAGTACTATATAGACATTAAAGGGTAGTACTAGTACTATATAGACATTACAGGGTAGTACTATATAGACATTACAGGGTAGTACTAGTACTATATAGACATCACATGGTAGTACTAGTACTATATAGACATTACAGGGTAGTACTAGTACTATATAGACATCACATGGTAGTACTAGTACTATATAKACATTACAGGTTAGTACTAGTACTATATAGACATTACGATACGGACATTATGGGCCTGGGTTTCTCCTGAGCTCTGGCATGTCGAACAGTTTCCGTTGTGATGATCTAAGGATGGCTGTTATATGCTGTAGACAGAATGTCTTGGAACCCTCTTCGTTCTTCAAGACGAGGTGTAGTGGTTTTAATTGACAGTTGTATGAATGTTCATCAGGGCCAGACTGCTCAGCATCGCTGTAGCTCTGACATTTACTCCTAGGACATTGCTTTATGTCCTACTCTTCTCTTCAGACAGGCATAAGACATACTTCATAGCTTTTTATCTGTCTTTTTTTTTTTTACTGTGTCAACATTTCAGCAATGTTGAACAGTAACAGCTGAGACAAAATAAAAAAGAACAAAAATAATCCCCAATCTGTTTTCTCAGACATGCGTCTTCGTACTATAGATCCCTTGCAGTTTTTTTCTCTACCAACATTTCAGGTGTTTTAATTTTGTAGAGACGTCAAGCTGAGACAAATAAAAGGCATCTGTCACACAGAAAATAGTCGAAGTCACTAAGCGGATATCTTTTGGTTTCTCTAAGGGATTTCGTCATAGGTCTAGTTTCTCCTTGAGAATTGTACGACGCGTCTATCAGAGTCTCTAATGAATTCTTTATAGGTCTCTCAGTCTCCGAGGAACGTTGTCAAAGTTCTGTCTGTGTCCCTTCAGGAATTTTGACATAGACAAATCTTCTCCCCTTCCTCCTCCTCCTCCTTCACCTTCTAACCTGAAGCTCATCATTTAGAGAATCATTGAGGCATCTGAAAGGTGACATTCTTTATTTTTTTGTATGTGATGTTTTTCCTTTCAGAGACAAGCGTTCCAGAGCCGTGAACATGACCTGTGAAAAGTTGCTCTACATTCCACTTGTCGATGAGCTTTAGTTACTACTCTTTAAAATGGAGAATATTTTTGTTTTAAAACACCTTTTCCCATATATTTTTTATTTATTTAATGAGATATGACAATCTTGTAAACGTATTCTCTCTCCACAGTAAATATCTTCTCTCTCCACACGTAAATATCTTCTCTCTCCACACTAAATGTCTTCTCTCTCCACAGTAAATATCTTCTTCTCCACAGTAAATATCTCTCTCTCCACTTAAATGTCTTCTCTCTCCACACTAAATAACTTCTCTCTCCACATGAAATGTCTTCTCTCTCCACAGTAAATATTTTCTCTCTCTACATGAAATGTCTTCTCTTCCACAGTAAATATCTTCTCTCTCACAGTAAATGTCTTCCTCTCCACAGTAAATATTCTCTCTCAAATATCTTCTTCTCTCCACACTAAATGTATCTCTCTCCACACTAAATGTCTTCTCTCTCCACACTAAATATCTTCTCTCTCCACAGTAAAATTCTTCTCTCTCCACATTAAATGTCTTCTCTCTCCACGGTAAATATCTTCTCTCTCCACAGTAAATGTCTTCTCTCTCCACAGTAAATATCTTCTCTCTCCCATTAAATGTCTTCTCTCTCCACAGAAATATCTTCTCTCTCCACATAAATGTCTTTCTCTCTCCACATTAAATATCTTTCTCTCTCCACAGTAAATATCTTCTCTCTCCACGGTAAATGTCTCTCTCCCACACTAAATGTCTCTCTCTCCACACTAAATATCTTCTCTCTCCATGGTAAATATCTTTCTCTCTCCACTCTAAATTCTTCTCTCTCCACAGTAAATATCCTTCTCTCCCACAGTAAATATCTTCTCTCTCCACACTAAATGTCTTCTCTCTCCAGACTAAATATCTTCTCTCTCCACGTAAATATCTTCTCTCTCCACATTAAATATCTCTTCCTCCACAGTAAATGTCTTCTCTCTCCACACTAAATTTCTTCTCTCTCCACACTAAACGTCTTCTCTTCCACACTAAATTGTAACTTGTCACCCCAAAGCCTTCAGTGACACACACATCGGCCAGTAAGTATGTGGACAACCGTGCAAATGAGTGGATTCGGCTATTTCATTCACACTCGTTGTTGACAGGTGCGTAAAATCGAGCAAACACCATGCAATCTCCATAGACAACAATTAGCAGTAGAATGGCTGTACTTTTGGTCATGTTGTTATTCTGTTAGAAGTGGGTTGTGGACTTTTTCAGTATTACAGCTCCACATATGTGATAGGTTGGTGGTTTAACTGTATTGTTACACAGTACTTACAGTAATGCTATTCGTCTTGTATGGGGTTCATGAAGTAGGAGGGGTTTTGCTTCGTCAAAACGTAACACAAAGGAAAATATTTCACATGAACTCACCAGGAGAATTTATAAAACAGACGTTGTTTTGAAGATTCTTTTCATCAAAGTATTTTTTAAGAAAAAAAAAAGCTTTAAAAAAAGAGAAAACATTATTTGAAGAAGAGTTCACGGGTCTCTGTCATTGTCCAAAACAAGACCACTCTGTTGCTTCTCCTCTTTCATCCTCTCATAAAGTCAGTGTTTTGTAAAAACCAAACCCGCGCCTGTATTTTTACATCTGTGGCCGTCTCTAGGGAGAGACCGGGGGGAAGCCCGGCTGGGTGATGGGAGAGGCTGGGAGGCCTGGGGATGGGAGGGCTGGGAGGCTGGGTGATGGGAGGCTGGGAGGCCTGGGGATGGGGAGGGCTGGAGGGCTTGTGATGGGAGGGCTGGGTGGGCTGGGTGATGGGGAGGGCTAGAACCAATCAACTACCTAGTAAGCAGCTTATTTACATAGCATCCTGTATCAAAAAGTTAATATCATCTGAGACACAGGCCTTCATTCCTGATTGGACCACTGAAGCTTTGATCTGCCTTCTTTACTCTCGATCTCTCTCATTCTTTCTCTCGCTCACAATCCTTTTTTCTGTCTCTTTCTCTCTTTTACTCTCGATCTCTCTCTTTCTTTCTCTCGCTCACAATCCTTTTCTTTCTCTTCTATCTTTTTCTCTCGATCTCCCTCATCTTTCTCTCGCTCACAATCCTTTTTTCTGTCTCTTTCTCTCTTTTCTCTCGATCTCCCTCATTCTTTCTCTCGCTCACAATCCTTTTTTTCTGTCTCTCTCTCTTTTTCTCTCGATCTCTCTCTCACTCTAATTTCGGGAAGACACATTTCGTTTAAATTAGTTCATATGTGCAACTGACTAGGTATCTCCTCTGTCTATTCTCTTCTATTTCAATTCTATTTAATTCAACCTAAGGCTTATTGACATGGAATATGTTAACATTGCCAAAGCACGGGAAGAAGATAAAAAACAAAAGTGAAATAACCATAAAAAGGTATATTAAACATTACAATCACAGAAGTTCTAAAAGAATAAAGACATTCAAATGTCATATTATGTCTATATTAGTGTTGTAAACGATGTACAAATGGTTAAAGTACAAAAGGAAATAAATAATCATAAAATGGTTGTATTACAATGGTTTGTTCTTCACTGGTTGCCCTTTTCTTGTGCACACAGGTCACACATCTTGCTGCTGTGAGCACACTGTGGAATTTCACCCAGTAGATATGGGTTTATCAAAATTGGATTTGTTTTCTAAATCTTTGTGGATCTGTGTAATCTGAGGGAAATATGTGTCTCTAATATGGTCATACATTTGGCAGGAGGTTAGAGTGTCAGTTCAGTTTCCACCTCATTTTGTGGGCATTGTGCACATAGCCTGTCTTCTCTTGAGAGCCAGGTCTGCCTACGTGGCCTTCCTCAATATCAAGCTATGCTCACTGAGCCTGTACAAAGTCAAATATTCTTTAATTTGGGTCAGTCACAGTGGTCAGGTATTCTGCTACTGTGTACTCTCTGTTTAGGCAAAATGGCATTCCAGTTTGCTTCGTTTTTTTGTGAATTCTTTCCACTTGTCAAGTAATTATCTTTTATTTTCTCATGATTTGTTGGGTCTAATTGTGTTGCTGTCCTGTGGCTCTTGGGGTCTGTTTTGTTTGTGAACAGAGCCCCAGGTCCAGCTTGCTTACTCTCTCTCTCTCGCTCTCTTCTCTCCTCAATATCGCTCTCTCTCTCCATATCTCTCTCTCTCTCTCTCTCTCTCTCCCATCTCGCTCTCTCTCTTTTTCTCTCTCTCCATTCTCTCTCCATATCTCTCTCTCTTCATATCGCTCTCTCTCTGCTTTTTCTCTCTCCATCTCTCTCCATATTCTCTCTCTCATGTCTCTCTCTCTCTCTGTCTTCTCTCTCTCCATTCTCTCCATTCTCATTGTGTTCTCTGAGAGTGGATGAGGTCAGCGAGGCATATCCAGAAAGGTTGTGGTTAGTCAGTGTGGTTGTTATAGAGCTCAGACACGATGCCTGTTATTTTATCCCCGTGTTTTCCCCAGAAAGCGCTTGACTGCATAATTATCAAACATCATCAGCCACCGAGGACTTTTGTTTTCTACAACTTTTCCTTCTCGGCCTGAAGGTTTCCCCCGGCAAACCAAGTCTGTTTGTTCTTCCTGAAATTAGATTGGTTTAATTGCTGTGGAACAACAGCAGCACAACACAACAGCTATTCTAAGATCAGGCTGGCTAATTATGCTAATATGCTAATTCCATGGCTGTGATATGTTTACCAGGGGACGTGATGCGTGGTGGTTTGCTCTGTCATGAGGCAGGCTGTCTGTCGATCCACGCGGCCGCTCCGAAGTGAGATTTCTACACCTGAAGGCATAAGTACAGCTCTCTCCTTTTCCTCTCCTCTCTTCTCCTCTCCTGTCCGAGTCATTACCCTTGGAACTGGAAGAAGATAAATATTGTTGCAGATGTCTTACTCGCTCTCCAAATGAGCTTTTCCAGGCCCAGATTTATCAAGCCTTGGCGGGCGTTTAAACCTCCGCAGCATGACGTGCCCCAGGACAGGAGAGAACAGTTTGATTCTGGATCGTCCACTTCTGTTATGTTCATGGGTTATGGCTGAGGACATAGACAAGTGATTTTCACTGATGTCCGTCACCATGTGTTATTTTTGCCTGTTGTCGTTTTACATCGATTTGTTTTGAATATCTTCATATGCTATAGGGAAATCATCAACATCTAGCTATGTGAAATGACTCAGTTTACACTCAGATATACTTTAATCACTGACAAAAGGAACTAGATTTCATAACATTCAGAACACATAAGCTCTGTCCTTCAGTTTTAAAGGGATAGTTTGAAAAAGGATCTCAGGGATACCATTTGTACGTCTCTGAGTGCATTTTGAATGGAGATGTAGGTCGTTCCTATTGCTAACTAGTGTTAGTGAAATGACAGGAAGTTTGACGGAACAGCTAGCATGCTAGGTCTACGAGGGATAACTTGATTTACCATCCTGGTCAGGCTACTCTACATTCCAGACCTGTAGTCAGACAGCCTCTACATCCCAGACCTGTAGTCAGACAGCCTCTACATCCCAGACCTGGAGACAGACAGCCTCTACATTCCAGACCTGTAGACAGACAGCCTCTACATCCCAGACCTGTAGACAGACAGCTCTACATCCAGACCTGTAGACAGACAGCCTCTACATCCAGACTGAGACAGACAGCCTCTACATCCCAGACCTGGAGACAGACAGCCTCTACATCCCAGACGTGTAGACAGCAGCCTCTACATCCCAGACCTGGAGACAGACAGCCTCTACATCCAGACTTGTAGCAGACAGCTCTAATCCAGACCTGGAGAAGACGCCTCTACATCCAGACCTGAGACGACAGTCTACATCCAGACTGTAGACAGACAGCCTCTACATCCCAGACTTGTAGACAGACAGCCTCTACATCCCAGACTTG
>NW_019947623.1:13280-20797 GCF_002910315.2 Salvelinus sp. IW2-2015
TAGGTGTAGTGTAATATCTTGGTTAGGTTGTAGTAGTGGGTAATATCTTGTGTGTTAGGTTGTTAGTGTAATATCTTGGTTAGGTTGTAGTGTAATATCTTGGTTTAGGTTGTAGTGTAATATCTTGGTTTTGTGTTGTAGTGTAATATCTTGGTTAGGTTGTAGTGTAATATCTTGGTTAGGTTGTAGTGTAATATCTTGGTTAGGTTGTAGTGTAATATCTTGGTATGGTTGTAGTGTAATATCTTGGTTAGGTTGTAGTGTATATCTTGGTAGGTTGTAGTGTTTATATCTTGTTAGGTTGTAGTGTAATATCTTGGTTAGGTTGTAGTTGTAATATCTTTGGTTGGTTGTAGTGTAATATCTTGGTTAGGTGTAGTGTAATATCTTGGTTAGGTTTGTAGTGTAATATCTTTGTTAAGGTTGTAGTGAATATCTTGGTAAGGTTGTAGTATATATCTTGGTTAGGTTGTAGTGTAAATATCTTGGTTAGGTGTAGTGTAATATCTTGGTTAGGTTGTAGTGTAATATCTTGGTTAGGTTGTAGTGTAATATCTTGGTTAGGTTGTAGTGTAATATCTTGGTTAGGTTGTAGTGTAATATCTTGGTTAGGTTGTAGTGTTAATATCTTGGTTAGGTTGTAGTGTAATATCTTGGAGGTTTGTAGTGGTAATATCTTGGTTAGGTTGTAGTGTAATATCTTGGTAGGTTGTAGTGTAATATATCTTGGTTAGGTTGTAGTGTAATAGCTTGGTAAAGGTTGTAGTGTATATCTTGGTAAGGTTTGTAGTGTAATATCTTGGTTGGGTTGTAGTGTAATATCTTGGTTAGGTTGTAGTGTAATATCTTGGTTAGGTTGTAGTGTAAAATCTTGGTTAGGTTGTAGTGTAATATCTTGGTTAGGTTGTAGTGTAAAACCAATATGTATTGGTATTTCCCTGGGCCTGTATTAACCTGTATTGGTATTTCCCTGGGCCTGTATTAACCTGTATTGGTATTTCCCTGGGCCTGTATATCTTTAACATATCTGACCATCAGGCAGTGCAGAAATGAGGTGGTGATCACACCAAGCAGCTTTTCACGTAGAACATCATAACCGCGGCAACATCCACCATTACCTTGGCAACCAGCCTGCCACCAATCATAGGACAGATAGTTTTGTTTAACTATGCCATATATAATTGAAGATTTCTGCACAGAATTAGGGGGGGATGTAATTCAATTGTTTTCATTAATGTTTCAAAGTAATTTTAATTACACAGTATTTTTAAGCCTTTGGAATCTTTTCAGAGTGGTGTTTTTTGGTGACAGGTAGAGCATCTTCTATTTCGACTCCACATAAAAATAAGACTCTCCCTATGTAAATACACAGATTCACATGTAGGTTAAATTACAATATGAAATGTTTAGGCACAAACAGTCTGAATTTATTCGATTGAAACTAATCTGGTTATTAATCAAGAGTTGAAAGGTCTTAGTAAAGGGTCTCAGTAAACGCTAAGAAGTTAACTAACCCCTGGGACGKCAGCAGCAGCCAACAGCTTCACAAAGCCACGAGTTGCTGATCTTGTTTCCTGTTCTTGTTGTAGCCTACAGTGTCTCGGGTCATGGAGAGAGTTTCAGGAAGTGAAGAATCTCTCTCCAATGTGTTTCTAATTAGTGTCTTCCCCGGTGGATCTCTTCTCATTAAGACGGTATGGTAATGACGCGACTGGTGAATAAACGTGTCAAACTGCCGTTAAACCGGAGATCGTCTGCCAACCGTTAGGAAAATAGACTCTATGAACAGGCTCGTCCTGGACGAAGACAAAAGGTTGGTATGAAATGAAATGTGAACCTAATAATGGGACAATAGGATTTGATCTCCAACCTTCGGTCTATCGGAGGTGTTAAAAAGAGAGAATTACAGAGACAAGGAGAAGGAGGAGAGAGAGAGCTGAGAGGAGAGAGGAGAGAGAGAGAGAGCAGAGAGAGAGAGCGAGGAGAGAGAGAGAGAGAGAGAGAGAGAGAGAGGAGAGAAGAGAAGAGAGAGAGAGAGAGAGAGAGAGAGAGTAAGCAGTAGAGAGAGAGAGAAGAGAGAGAGGAGCGAGAAATTGAGTGGAGGAGGAGAGAGAGAGATGAGAGAAAGAGAGTGGAGAGAGAGAGGAAGAGGGGAGAGAGAGAGAGAGAGAGAGAGAGAGAGAGAGAGAGTAAGAGAGAGAGCCAGAGAGAGAGAGAGAGAGAGAGAGAGAGGCGGGAGAGGAGAGAAGAGATGAGAGGAGAGAGAGAGACGATGAGGAGATGAGAGAGATAGAGAGAGGAGAGCAGAGAGCAGAAATTGAGTGGAGAGAGAGGGGTAGGAGTAGAGAAAGAGAGAGTGGAGAGAGAGAGAGAGAGAGAGAGAGAGAGAGAGAAAGAGAGTGGGAGAGAGAGTGGAGAAAGAGAGTGGGAGAGCAAGAGAGAGAACGAAGGGGAAGAGAGAGAGAGAGAGAGAGAGAGAGAGAGAGAGAGAGAGATGAGAGAGAGAGAGAGAGAGACGAGAGAGAAGAGAGAGAGAGAGAGAGAAGAGAGAGAGAGAGAGGAAATGAACAGAAGGGGAAGAAAGATGAGAGAGAGAGAGACAACAGAGAAAGAGGGGTAGCGAGAGAGGAGGAGAGAGAGAAGAGTTGCCCTCCCCTGGCCGCCGCCCCTCGCCTCCACAGTATGTGTTGTCCGTAGATCACGTGGAGGGAGGCGCTAGAGGAGGAGGGCGCAAGGGAGAAGTGGAAAGCCTAGTCGCTTCTCGCTCCTTACACTCTTGTTGTCTTCAACATATATATCAACGAATTGGCGAGGGCACAAGAAGACAGTCTGCAGCACTGGCCTCACCCCTACGGTACCTGAATCTGTAAGTCAACATGTCTAACTGTTTGCCCCTGATTGATCTGGTGTTTTCTGTCCCACACCAAGGAGGTTCCTACAGCAACGACTAGACCTTCTGGCACAGATTCTGGTCAGACCTGGGCCCGCAGCGGGTCCTACGCTATTCCTCTCTGGAAGCGCCAATAAGCCTGGCCAATAGCCAGGGAATGCCCGAGCGGCCAATTCAAATAAAATCTATAAAAATCAAACTTTCAATTAAATGACACACTGTTCCAGCACCCAGATTAAAGCTACAGTCTTTGTGAATCCAGCCAACATTGTCCAGATTTTCAAAAAGGCTTTTCGGCGAAAGCATAAGTGCTATTATTGTATGAGTAGCACATACAGTAAACAAAGAGAGTAAGCATATTTAACGCTTGCACAGCGAAATGCAAAACGCAGAAATGAACTATAGAATATTGCTTAGCCTTTGACCGAGCTCTTTTGTTGGCACTTCAATATGCTCCCATAAATGATCACAAATGGTCCTTTTGTTCGATAAATTCCGTTCGCATATAGTCTCCAAAATGTCCATTTATTTGGCACCGTTTGAATCCAAAAAAACACAGCTTGCCAATTTGCACAAGCGTCACTGACAAAATATCGTTCAAAACTTACAATGTAAACTTTGCCAACTAACAGTTTGCGAAACTACTTTTTGTAAGGTCAACTGGTAGGTATTTTTTAAAACTTAATGACTGATCAAATTGATAAGACGCGGATCTATCGTGTGGTTCAATACAGCGAAAGACGACACCAAACTGACGCTACTTTTCGAGTATGCGCCTTCTCAAAAGTACACTTCAATGAACTGCATTCAAGATGGCCGTACTTCTTCATTACGACCAACGGAATAACCTCAACCTTTTCTCACTGAACTGTTGACATCACCAGTGGAAGCGTAGGAACTGCCAAGCATTCGCTTAGAAATCTGGTTTTCCCATGAAAGCTCATTGAATAGACAGTGACTCAAAAAAAAACGGACTAGTTTGGTCCTCGGCTGGGTTTTTGCTGCTAAATCACGTTTGTTATACTCACAGCATGATTCAAACATGTTTCATAAACCTCAGAGTGTGTTTCTAACCTACATCTACTAATTGATATGCATATTTATTCCTGGCGATTGAGTAACTGGGCAGTTGAATTTTGGGTATGTTTTTAAATTTTACTGAAAGCACACCATGCAATAATGTATTGTGCGCTGCAGATAAAGAGATTAATGTTCTCCGCCTATGTTTTGAGGTCAACAGAATAGCGAAATGTACATAATAAATATATCCTTACGCTTTCGATGATCTTCATCCGAATGCACTCCTCCAGGAATGCTAGTTTACACAATACATTGTTGTTTTGTTTTGATAATTGTCCATTATTTATGTCCAAGTAGCGTACTTTTGCTAGCCGTTTAGTTACACATGTCCAACGCTCGGCAGATCGCAGGCGAACATCGGACGAAAACTTCAAAAAAGTTATATTTACAGGTCGAATAAACTGGGTCAAGACTCAGTAGAGAATCATCTTCAGGATGTTGTTATCATAAATATCCGAATAACGTTTCCAACCAGAGAATTCTTTGTGTCTAGCAGAAGTACATAGGAATGCAAGGACGATATCATTTGAATGCGCGTGATCCGAAAAGAACTGGCCATTCTGACAGACTACTGGACTGAAACACTCGCCATGCCGGCCGCAATTCACAGTAGAGAGGCGTTCATGGGCATGTTGGCTAGCGCCAGACTGTTGACATCTATGTGAAGGCGTAGGAAGTGGGAAACAGATCCATATCTTACTGAGTTGCAACATTGACCAGCGCTTCAGTAATTTCCTTTCCTGTTTGGGATTTTCTCTGGGTTTTTTGCCTGCCATATGAGTTTCTGTTTTTACTCTACAGACATCATTCAACACGAGTTTTAGAAACTCATAGTGGTTTTATATCCTAAGTAAAATACTATGCATTATCATTAGATCCAAAAAAACAAAACTGCGCACATCTGGACAAGAGTAAGGAGGTAGTTGCCACTATGTGCACGAGCAACATTCCACTTCAAAGTGAAAATGCTGCCCCCTATCACAAAGAGTTAAGAGCGAAAAACAGCTTGAGAGTGGTTTACCGTCATGACTCTCTCCTTTTGGATAGATAACTCTTCGTGTTGTAGTTTGTTTAGTGTTTTCCAATTTCGCAGAAGTGGTTTGAGTAATAGGAGTTCTTCCAATTACATTGGCTGATTTTCCTGACGTATGGTTCCTTCTTTTTCCGTAGTGTACTTTGGTGTATTGTCTCTCACCGAATCTTTCTCGCTCATCATGTCCCCGATCTGCTCTCTCTCCTTCGTCCTCTCCATCTCTCGTGCTCTCTCCTCTTCCTTCCTCTCTTCTCCTCTCTCCTCCTCGGTCTCCTCTTCTCTCTCTCTTTCTCTCTCCCTCCGATATCTCTCTCTCTTCTGTCCTTCTGCATTCTGCTCTTCCTTCTCCCATTCCTCTCCTCATCTCTCCCTTCTCTGCTCGTCCTCCATGCTCTTTCTCTCATTCTCACCTTTCGCCGCTCCTCTCACTGTCTTTCCTTTCCTCTGATCCCTCTCTCTCTCTCTCTCATCTAGGCTCTCTCGCGGCTCTCTCTCTCTCTCCTGACCAAAGGGAGTCTGAGTGTGTGTAAAATTTTGTTCTGTCGTCAGGCTGTTAATATAGTTTTAGTTAACGCTGAGATATTAAAACAGAGAAGCGCTTTATATTAGCTAGTCGGACGCACTTTTATTTAATGTCAACTACAGTCTCTGTACCTGACTCCAACTGTGACACGCGTGGCAGGTAGAGGAATGGCAGATGCTCAGAGCATTATGAAGGGTAAAACAGTTTATTGTGATGAGATAGATTTAAATGAAGCGAAAACCAGACTGGTCCTTATTTCCGGCACGGCGTGACACCAAAGCAGATTGCTTTTAAGTTGTTTCTCTTTCTGCGTTTAATTTTTTTTCGCTTATCCGCCATTTTAGCTGTTTAAATAATGGCATCCACATTGTCACAGTGTGTTGGAATGATTCTGTGGTTAGCATGAATGGAAAGTTCACATGCATTGTATTAAATAGTTTGTCAGTTATACGGTTCTGTGTTGAGTCCCTTATGATGTCATAGTTTTGCTGGCGAGGTTGAGTCCCTTATGAAGTCATAGTTTGCTGAGAGGTTGAGTCCTTATGATGTAAGTTTGCTGAGGGGTTTAGTCCTTATGATGTCCATAGTTGCTGAGGGGCTTAGTCTTATGAATGTCATAGTTTGTGGAGGTTGAGTCCCTTATGCATGTATAGTTTGCTGAGGGTTGAGTCACCTTATGAATGTCATAGTTTGGCTCTTGAGAGGTCATGGTTAATTTATGCTCTTTCACTCCCCGCCCGCCATACCAACTCTTACTAGATTAGAGTCCGCATCATTTTTGGACTTTGGTTGCTTTCTCAACGTTTAGTGACACGAGAGAGAACATTCTCATTTCAATTTTTCCCTTCTGGAAACCTCTTACGCTATTTAGCCTAAACTTTAAGCTATTTCCCCTTGGCAGGTAACCTATGTGGAAGTGGTCCCCCCCCCCCCCTCTGAGAATCAAATATGTGTGCGCTGTGCGGCCCTCAGTACTGTGCTTGCTGTTGTTGTTTGTCAATATCTGTAACCGTGTTGGTTGGTTTTTTGTCAAACATCCTGGTATCGTGTTGTTGTTTGTTAATATCCTGGTATCGTGTTGTGTTGTGCCATATCCTGGTATGTGTTTTGTTGTTGTGTCAATATCGCTGGATTATGTCTGTGTTGTGGTTCGTTTAGTTGGAGAGGAAGAGGACGAGAAAGAGAGAGAGAGACAGAGAGAGAGACAAAAGATAGACGAGAACAGACAGAAACAGAGAGAACAAGAGGAGAGAGAGACAAAGAACGAGAGGACGAACAGAGAAAGGACCGCGAGAGGAAGAAAAACACAAAGAGGAGAAAAAGAAGAGAGGCGGGAAATCGACGAGGAGAGAGGACCAGGAGAAATGAGGACAAGAGAGAGACAAACTAGAGACAGAGCAGAGAGAAACAGAGGAGGAGCAGCCAGAAATGGCTCTCGAAGAGGAAGGCTATGTGGAACACGCCCACAAAAGAGGTGGACACTGAGCAGCCCTTCTAACTCCTGCCCAATGGTATGACATATTAGAGAGACATTATTCCCTCAGATTAAACAGATCTACAAAGTGTAATTTGACCAACAATCCATTTTGATAAACTCCATATCTATGGGAGATTCCACAGTGTGCCATCACAGCAGCAAGATTTTGTGACTGTTGCAAAGAAAAGGGCAACCAGTGAAGACAAACACCATTGTAAATAAACCATATTTATTATGCTTATTTATTTTACTTGTGTGCTTAACCATTTGTACATTTGTTACAACACTGTATATATATAATTAACATTTGTAATGTTTTATGTTTGAAACTTCTGTAATGTTAATGTTTTGTTATTGTATGTTTATTTCTTTTGTATATATCTCCCTCACTTGCTTTGGCAATGTTAACACATGTTTCCCATGCCAATAAAAGCCCTTGATTGAAATTGAATGAATTGAATTGGGGGACAGAGAGAAGAACAGAGAGAGAACAAGTGAAGAAAACTAACCAGAG
>NW_019947623.1:22464-26064 GCF_002910315.2 Salvelinus sp. IW2-2015
CCACCCGATGCATATCTACAGCAGACAAAGGGAACGCGTATTCCAACGGTCGGGTCCTGGGGACCACCCTGGTGCATTCTACAGCAGGGTTCCAACGGTCGGTCCTGTGGGACCACCCTGGTGCATTCTACAGCAGGTTTCCAACGGTCGTCTGGGGACCACCCTGGGTTGCATTCTACAGCAAGGTTTCGTCCTGGGCCACCCCCTGTGCATTCTACAGCAGGGTTTCAACGGTCGGTCCTGGCGGACCACCCTGGGTGCATTCTACAGCAGGGTTCCAACGGTCGGTCCTGGGGACCACCCTGGTGCATTCACACAGGGGTTCTAACGGTCGGTCCTGGGACCACCTGGGGCATTCACAGCAGGGTTTTCAACGTCGGTCCTGGGACCACCCTGGGTGCATTCTACGCAGGGGTTTCAACGGTCGGTCCTGGGGACCACCCTGGGTGCATTCTACAGCAGGGTTTCCAACGGTCGTCCTGGGGACCACCCTGGGTGCATTCTACAGCAGGGTTTCCAACGGTCGCGTCCTGGGACCACCCTGGGTGCATTCTACAGCAGGCGTTTCCAACGTCGGTCCTGGGGACCACCTGTGGCAATTCTACAGCAGGGGTTTCCAACGTCGGTCCTGGGACCAGCCTCGGTGCATTCTACACAAGGTTTCCGGTCCGTTTGGGACCACCCTGGGTCATTCTACATCAGGTTTCCAACGGTCGTCCTGGGCACATTTTGTTTTTGCCCTTGTCGACACAAGCTTGTTAAAAAAAATCTAAGCTTGATAATAGCTGTTACTTGATAATGAGCTGGTTACTTGATACATTTTTTTATTTATTTTTATTTCACCTTTATTTAACCAGGTAGGCAAATTGAGAACACGTTCCATTTACAATTGCCACCTGGCCAAGATAAAGCAAAGCAGTTCGACACACAACACATAGGACACATGGAGTAAAAAACAAACATATAGTCAAATATACAGTGAAAAATAAGTCTATATACAATGTGAGCAAGTGAGGTGAGATAAGGAGGCGAAGGCAAACAAAATTATATAAATATATAAATAAATAAAAATATAAAAAAGGCCATGGTGGCGAAGTAAATACAAATATAGCAATAAAAAAAAAAACACTGAAATGGTTGGTTTGCAGTGGAAGAAGAAAGTGTAAAGTAAAGATAAAGATAAAGATAGAAAAGATAGTAAGATAGAAATAATGAGCTGGTTGCCTTGATAATGAGCTGGTTGCTTATAATGAGCTGTTGCTTGATAATGAGCTGGTTGCTTGATAATGAGCTGGTTACTTGAAATGAACTGTTTGCTTGATAATGAACTGGTTTGCTTGATAATGAGCTGGTTTGCTTGATAATGAACTGGTTGCTTGATAATGAGCTGGTTGCTTGATAATGAGCTGGTTGCTTGATAATGAGCTGGTTGCTTGATAATGAGCTGGTTGCTTGATAATGAGCTGGTTGGATAATGAGCTGGTTGCTTGATAATGAGCTGGTTGCTTGATAATGAGCTGGTTACTTGATAATGAGCTGGTTGCTTGATAATGAGCTGGTTACTTGATAATGAGCTGTTACTTGATAATGAGCTGGTTGCTTGATAATGAGCTGGTTGCTTGATAATGAGCTGGTTGCTTGACTCAGCTGTGTAGTACAAAACCAAAACGTGCACGGGGGGACTCCAGGATAGAGTTCGCGGAAACCCGAAACCCTCGTCTACAAGAACATATAACCGCCCCCAGCCTCGGTACGAATCCCGACTCCACGGTACAGGTATCTCCCTCTAATCTCTGTATTTCTCCGCTCAAGTCTGCTACCGTTATCCCCTGTCCCAATAAAGGGAGAAAGATTGTAACAGGTGGTTTGACTTGGTGCAAATTATTAGTTAGCGTTAGCTAGCCAAGAAGTAGCCTTACTGGTAACGTTAGCTACATTTGGGTTCGGGGACACCACAACCAAAAAAATATCTAGCTAATGGAAATACCCGGTTTAAGTAAGTATATACATATATTATACAWCTATACCCGTGTTGTTTCTAGGCACAATACCTTCATTTTGTGTGTTTAGTCTTGAGGAATCTTCACCAAAGCATCGCTGCAATTTGTGTCAATATCCCAGAATGCTTCACTCCTCAGCGTCCGCATCGACCGAAGAGATGTCATGGCAACAGCCAATGAGCGCCGCTCTGGASCGTCTTCCTGTTTGGACCAGCAGATGCCAGTCAAATACCGAGTTTTACTTACAATTAAATACAGGSTCTTCTGAAAATATTCGTTCCTGTTTGACTTATTCCACATTTTGTTGTTTTACATCCGGACTTCAAAATTGATTACATGGATTTTTGTATTTTATTATCTCACCCATATATACACACACACAAACAATACCCCCTTAATAATGACAAAGTGAAAACATGTTTTAGACACGTATTGAAAATTAAATACACATCTCATTTACAACCAAATGTATTCCTCACATGCTTCGTAAACAACAGGTGTAGAATAACAGTGAAAAAAAATGCTTAGTTAAGTCTACACCTGTTGTTTTACGAAGCATGTTGAAAAATAACATTTGATTTGATTTAACAATTAGTTACACTTGTGGTAAAATTAATATAAGTGAGAAACAGGCTCAACATGTTAATATGTTGACAACAATGCAGAGAGAAAGAAAATAGAAAAATAATACTACAAGTTATAATAKACAATGAGTAAGGATAACTTGGCTATATACACGGGGTAGCAGTACCGAGTCGATGTCCAGGGGTACTGTYGCATATTGTATCGGAGGCCACGTGACCACTTATGGGACGCGCAACCCGCGCAGAGCAGAGCAGTGAGAGATCGGGAGATCCAAGCTCAACGCACGGTGTTTGTACAGCTCCGGTTAACTTGAATAAAGAAAAACGTATGTTTTAACATCACAGTTGTTTCCTTTAGTATTTGTTAAACAAGAAGATACAACAGGTACTAGGTAATAACTAGGCTATAAACACGGGGTACCAGTACTGAGTCCATGTCCAGGGGTACGAGGTAATTGAGGTAGATACAGTATGTACATACAGGTAACGATAAAGTGACGGACTAGTCAACAGGATAGATAACAAACAGTAACAGCAGTGTACGTGATGAGTCAAAAAAGTCACTGCAGATAGTTAAATAGTTAACCAAACAGCAGACTAACTATTTAACTAGGGTCAGTGCAGATAGTTAAATAGTTAACCAAACAGCTACCCATACTAACTATTTAACTAGGGTCAGTGCAGATAGTTAAATAGTTAACCAAACAGCTACCAAGACTAACTATTTAACAGTCTTATTTATGATTTATTTATTTTATTTTACTAGGCAAGTCAGTTAAGAACAAATCCTTATTTTCAATGTCGGCCTAGGAACAGTGGGTTAACTGTGATCGACTATGATTGATAATGTCAAATGCCTCACTGAAGTCTAACAAAACAACCCCCACAATCATTTGATCATCAATGTCTCTCAGCCAATCATCATTTGTGTAAGTGCTGTGCTTGTTGAATGTCCTTCCCTATAAGCGTGCTGAAAGTCTGTTGTCAATTTGTTTACTGTTAAATAGCAGTGTATC
>NW_019947623.1:32430-35561 GCF_002910315.2 Salvelinus sp. IW2-2015
AAAATAATCATAAATAAGGACTGTTAAATAGTTAGTAAATAGTTAACCAAACAGCTACCCAGGACTATCTGCACTGACCCTAGTTAAATAGTTAGTCTGGTAGCTGTTTGGGCTTAACTATTTTACTAGGCAAGTCAGTTAAGAACAAATCCTTATTTTCAATGTCGGCCTACCGGGGAACAGTGGGTTAACTGTGATCGACTATGATCGATAATGTCAAATGCCTGAATGACTGAAGTCTAACAAAACAACCCCCACAATCATTTGATCATCAATTTCTCTCAGCCAATCATTAGTCATTTGTGTAAGTGCTGTGCTTGTTGAATGTCCTTCCCTATAAGCGTGCTGAAAGTCTGTTGTCAATTTGTTTACTGTTAAATAGCAGTGTATCTGGTCAAACACATTTTTCCCCAGAAGTTTACTAAGGGTTGGTAACAGGCTGATTGGTCTGCTATTTGAGCCAGTAAAAGGGGTTTTACTATTCTTGGGTAGAGGAATGACTTTAGCTTCCCTCCAGGCCTGAGGGCACTACTTTATGGCTACTAAATTAAGCATACTACACTTTCTAGTAGGCTTAAATTGAAGATGTGGCAAATAGGAGTGGCAATATAAGAATGTCCTGCCTAAAGTTAGCTAATCTTGCCAATGAAAACAGTATTTGGTAATATCAGTTGGTTTGGTGAGGAATGAACCATCTGTTTCAATGAATGATGGAGCTGAGTTTTCCTTTTTTCCCAGAATTCCATTGAAGGTGCTCCAAAGCTTTTTACTATCATTCTTTATGTAATTTATCTTTGTTTCATAGTGTAGTTTCTTCTTCTTTATATTCAGTTTAGTCACATGATTTATCAATTTGCAATAAGTTTATCAATCAGATGTGCAGCCAGACTTATTTCCCATTCCTTTTGCCTCATCCCCTCTCAACCATACCATTTTTCAATTCCGCATCAACCCACGGGGATTTAACCGTTTTTACAGTCATGTTCTTAATGGGTGCATGTTTATTAGTAACTGGAATAAGCTATTTCATAAATGTGTCAAGTGCAGTGTCTGTTTGCTCTTCATTGCACACCACAGACCAACAAATATTCTTTACATCAACAACATAGGAATCACTACAAAATGTCTTGTATGACCTCTTAGACACTATATTAGGCCCAGCCTTTGGGACTTTGGTTTTCCTAGATATGGCTACTATATTGTGATCACTACATGTTGATGATTTCATTCCTGTGCTGTTTGTAAATACCCTGGTAGGTTGACTGATAACGTGATCCAGGTTTCAGACACTGGTTACAGTTTGAAACTTTATCTTGAGTGGACAGCTTGATGAAAGCCAGTCAATATTTAAAATCACCCATAAAATATACCTCTCTGTTGATATCACATTATCAAGTATTTCACACATATTATCCATATACTGACTGTTAGCACTTAGTGGTCTATAGCAGCTTCCCACCAGAATGGGCTTTAGGTGAGGCAGATGAACCTGTAGCCACATTACTTCAACACTTTTTAACATGAGATCGTCTCTAATTAGTACAGGAATGTGGTTCTGAATATAAACAGCAACACCTCCACCGTTGGAATTCCTGTATTTTCTGTAAAAGTTATAACCATGTATTGCTGCTGCCACTGTATCATCACAGGTATTATCTAAGTGAGTTTCAGAGATAGAATATGAAAGTCATCTGTTACTAGTAAATGATTGATTTCATGAACCTTGTTTCTTAKGCTACGTATGTTAACGTGGGATATTTTGAGCACTTGTCTTCTGTATGTTAGCACTTTTCTGGGATGCTTGCTTGTTTTCATTGTTTTACTGGGAAGCTTAGCAGAGGTAGACATGCTCATGTTATTTATGTTAGTGCAGGGTGAGCTGCGCACAGTGGACTTCCTACTAGGGCACATCGGCCTCACTGCTAACAGTATACATCTGGTTCGTAGGCACATCATTACTGCATACAACAGCTGTAGGATCAGTAGCAGAGGTATTCAGGGCAGTTAGAGAGACATACATTAGGTTATTTATATTGTGTCTACTGACGCCCCCTGGTGTAATGTACAACAGCTGTAGGACCAGTTAGAGAGACATACATTAGGTTATTTATATTGTGTCTACCGACACCCCCTGGTGTAATGTACAACAGCTATAGGACCAGTTAGAGAGACATACATTAGGTTATTTATATTGTGTCTACTGACACCCCCTGGTGTAATGTACAACAGTGTAGGTTATTTATATTGTGTCTACTGACACCCCTGGTGTAATGTACAACAGCTGTAGGACCAGTAGCAGAGACATACATTAGGTTATTTATATTGTGTCTACTGACGACCCCTGGTGTAATGTACAACAGCTGTAGGACCAGTTAGAGAGACATACATTAGGTTATTTATATTGGTCTGACGCCCCCTGGTGTAATGTACAACAGCTGTAGGACCAGTAGAGAACATACATTAGGTTATTTATATTGTGTCTGACGCCCCTGGTGTAATGTACAACAGCTGTAGGACCAGTTACAGAGACATACATTAGGTTATTTATATTGTGTCACTCGACACCCCCCTGGTGTAATGTACAACAGCGTAGGACCAGTAGCAGAGACATACATTAGGTTATTTATATGTGTCTACTGACACCCCTGGTGTAATGTACAACAGCTGTAGGACAGTAGCAGAGACATAACATTAGGTTATTTATATTGTGTCTACTGACACCCCCTGGTGTAATGTACAACACTGTGGACAGTTAGAGAGACATACATTAGGTTATTTATATTGTGTCTACTGACACCCCCTGGTGTAATGTACAACAGCTGTAGGTTATTTATATTGGCTACTGACACCCCTGGTGTAATGTACAACAGCTGTAGGACCATAGCAGAGACATACATTAGGTTATTTATATTGTGTCTACTGACGCCCCCTGGTGTAATGTACAACAGCTGTAGGACCAGTAGAGAGACATACATTAGGTTATTTATATTGTGTCTACCGACACCCCTGGTGTAATGTAAACAGCTGTAGGACCAGTTACAGAGACATACATTAGGTTATTTATATTGTGTCTACTCGACACCCCCTGGTGTAATGTACAACAGCTGTAGGACCAGTAGAGAGCACAATAC
>NW_019947624.1:0-20012 GCF_002910315.2 Salvelinus sp. IW2-2015
CATACACACACGCTTATTACCCCCAGATGTTTACCTGATGGCCTGCAAGCAGTATACTGTATGTCTCTTCTAATTATTCTAATGTAGAGTAATATACTGACTAATTCATGTTAATCCACTGAAAGTGCTGTTGTTAATTAGACTAAACCCTGATGTTGTGATTATGTTGTGTTCTACAGATGAGACAGAATGCATCTGGGCAGCTGCGTCCCTCCCTCTCCAACGGCCCCWCAGCTACCAACTCTCTTCCCCCTCCTCACTCTAGCCTGCCCCCCTCCCGGCCCCACCTGGCCCCTCAGGGCTCGTTGCGGCCCCCCTGCTCCCCTCGACCATTGGCCAACGGGCCTCTGGCAGGCGGGACACCACACGGACACTCTGACACTCTTTCTGTGGGCAATAATAATAATGATGATGACCCGGTGGCGGCCACAGGACCCAACGGAGACGTGCCTTACCTGCAGCCCGGCGCACTACTACCTCACACCTGCACAAGCACCCAATCACAGGACACAGCGCGCCGGGCCCTGCACCTAAACTCCACTCAGGTAGGACCTGTTCACTCTATTCAGGTCTATGTGAAGCTCATATAGGCTCTGAGTGAACTGCTGTTATTTTCTGTGCTAGTTCTTGCTTAGTTATCTCAGATGTTCCTTAGTGAGGAGAGAACTAGACCTACTATGTGTTCTTTAGCTATAGTCCTTATTCTGATCTAACAGTGGGGTTCCCTCCCTGCTCCCCTCTCCCTACAGGGGCTTCAGAAGGGTTCCGCTCCACATTGGGCGGGTCCTAATGGGGATGGGTCTCTCTCCTCCTCTGGGGGGTCAACCCACCCCCTCTCGCACCCACAGACGCCCCACAATCAGGTTGGACATTCCGCCGCCCCGTCGCCGCGGCAACAGGCTCTCAACCACCTCCCGTCCCCCCCTTCTCCCCCTCACTCTGCTACCTCAGGTGGAGCATCTGGCACCCCTGCTACCAAAGAGAGCACGCCCCTCGGCAACGGCCCCGCAGCCACGGCAACAAAGGGGCCTGGGGAGACGACGACGGCCAATAGCACTGCCGCGGCGGAAAGCTTATCRAATCACGTACAGTCGGCGGCGGGAGACGGCGGGACGAGCAACCGGTCCCCTCACCACAGCTCAGACAATCCTAAGGGGGGCGACCCCACCACCTCCGCCCCCCACAAGAAGATCAACAACATCCACCCGGCCGTCTCCTCGGCCGCTTCCTCCCCCATCTCTGCAATGTCCACCGCAACTCCCTCGCCCAAATCCACCGAGCCCGGCCAGTCGACGGGCCCGCACGGCCTCAACAGCCCCTCCACCACCYCKGCAGCATTATCATCAGCCGGCCCCGCCACCGTCGTCAATGGCAACGGCAAGGGMGGCATCTCCGAGGACTCCCAGAGCCCGTTGAAGGCGGACCCCCCTGCCACGTGTCGCAGACCCACGCCACCCCATGCCCGCACACCCCCATCATCCTCTTCCTCRGTGTCCATCTACCCCTCCTCCACTGACGTGCTCAAGGCCTGCAGGTTAGACTGGGGGGGACCCAGTACCATTTCTTCTTGGGCTGTAGGAACTTTTTGATTGTCTCCCTCTATTGGGAAGATGTAGTATTGCATTTGTTGGTGGAGGGAACTGTCAGAGCAGAGATTTATACTGTAAAACCAAGAGGCTAATTTTGTTTGTACCTTTTTCTCTCTTTGTCCGTCTCTCCTTTCCCTGTTTTTCTCTCTTTCAGAAACCTGGGGAAGAACGGTTTGTCTAGCAGCAGTATACTGCTGGATAAGTGTCCCCCTCCTCGCCTGCCCCCTCCTCCCTCCCCAGTCCTGCCCAAGGACAAACTCAACCCCCCCACACCAAGCATCTATGTGAGTATGGAAGAAAGACTTCTCGTCATAGTATAATAATGAAAGGGGAATGTTTTAGTCAATGTTGTGATTTTGATGAGAATCTTACAAATGTATATACACTCAACATTCAAAAGGTGGTGTTTTGAAGACGTGAGATATATATTTTCAAWTGAAATAATATTGAATGTCCTTTTWAAAAATAAAAATAAATGTTATTGTGTGTTTGATCCKCAGCTGGAGAATAAGAGGGATGCCTTCTTCCCTCCGCTGCACCAGTTCTGCACAAACCCCTCCAACCCTGTCACCGTCATCAGAGGGCTGGCCGGGGCGCTCAAACTGGGTGAGTCTACCATTTCTACTGCCACCTGCTGGTTCAGGACTGTCATTACAATACCCGGTTTTGCCTTTCTCATTTGGGCAAAAGTCCTTCCACCACCCTCTCTCCTCAGTGACCTTGAACCAATAAGTGGTGGAGGGAGATTGAGTAGGTGAACAGATGAGTCCTCACCTCAATAGCCATCTTTCATCAACTGCTGCTCCCGAGTGGCGCAGCGGTCTAAGGCACTGCATCTCAGTGCTAGAGGCGTCACTACAGACCCTGGTTCGATTCCAGGCTGACCATGACCGGCCGTGATTGGGAGTCCCGTAGGGCCAGCGGGTAGGGTTTGGCTGGGGTAGGCTGTCATTGTAAATAAGAATTATTCTTAACTGACTTGCCTAGTTAAATAAAATAATATGGTTGAGTATCCTACCTGATTCCTTCAAAGAGCTTTAAAATCCTCCCTCTCTTTGCCGCCTCTCCTCAATTACCTTTGACCTTTTTTGAAAGGAGGCAGAGAGGACGCAGGAGTTGAACCAATTCAATTGAGAAATGCCCCATGAAGGAGTCCTTGGTGCCGACCATTAACTTTTGATGTTGCACTTATGCAAGCCCCAATGCAGCTTGAGCATTAGCTGGTTTCCATGTCCTTTATTTGAGTGAGTGCCCGCTTCCACCCCTTCACTCTTTCTCTCGCTCTCTTTTAATAACCATCTCCTACCTCTTTTCCCCTCTCTCAGACCTGGGTCTGTTCTCTACTAAGACCCTAGTGGAGGCTAACCCAGACCATCTGTGTTGAGTGTCGTACCCAGCTGTCTCAGCCCGCTGACGAGAACTGGGACCTGAGTGGCACCAAGAAGATGTGGCGCTGCGAGAGCGGCCGAGCTCACACCAACCATCCCAAATACGCCCAGTACCAGGCTGCCTCCTTCCAGGAGTCACTACGGGTTAGTAGAGGGAGATGCACACACACACCACACACACACACACACAAACAGGGTTTCCGTTAGGAAAATGTGGCGCTGGAGAACGTGAATGGAAAGATTTAAATTTACCGGTATCAGTAATGCATTTGGGTGCGCTAGTCCATTAAGGCATCCACCCACGGTGCTCAGAATGACAGAATCACCATGTAGATTATGGTAATGCAGCTTAACAGAACATCAACTCCTGTAATGAAGCAGACAATAAAACATAATTTTCAAACATTTGCCAAAAAGGAATTTGTTGGGAAACACCATTCTAAACAGGTCACCTTGGTTGCAGTTTCCATATGTGACGATGAAAATCTCTGTTAGAAACTTAGAAAGAAGGGGAATCTAGAGGCAACAACTAGGATGGCGTTGTTAATATGACTAGGATGGTGCCTTGCGCTTCTGGACAACTAAAGAAAGTTGATCTGAAAACCAATAGATAGATGGCAGTAGTGGTGGTCCAATAGGGAAGTAAATGGAAATACATGTAATAATGACACCTGTCTGTAATCATTCAAAATGCTTCACCAGAAAGCATGACTTAGCCACAGAGGGACCGAGGATCATTAGCTTATTTTGACAAAAATATCTGATTGTTTCAAATCATAAGCTTCTAGGCCTATGCCTATTCGGGAGCCTGTAATGTGGGCAAACGCGCGTGGCAATGAGCCTCAGTTGTGCTTCAGTAGAAAAAACATCTCAAATATGAAGATAATGTGTATTGAGTATAATTTAAAATGTTAGACAAGAAGAAGGGGAGGGGTGTGTGCGAAGATAGAGGTGAGTCGCTCTCCAGAAGACTCGGCTGTTTCCCGCCAAATCTTACGCATTCATTGTGTGAATATTTTTCTCTTTCTTTTAGCAATTCCCCATTTACATACAGTAACAGTCAAAAGTTGGCAACATCTACTCATTCAAGGGTTTTAAGTTACAGTTTTCAACATTGTAGAATAATAGTGAAGACATCAAAAATATGAAATAACACATATGGAATCATGTAGTAACCAAAAAAAAGTGTTTAACAAATCAAAATTATTTGAGATTCTCTAAGTAACCACCCTTTGCCTTAATGACAGCTGTGCACACTCTTGGCATTCTCTGCAGTGATATGCCATCACCAGTAGTCAATGTACTGTTAATCCCTGTCATTTGGTAACATTGTTTTATGGTATTGCGTTATTAGGGCTGGGCGATATTGCCAAAATGTCATATCCGATAACAATCATATCCCAATAACAATACATATCACGATATAGCACATTTTCTGTAAATTCAATTTAGAGAAAGTTTTTGGGGTCTCATCCGTAGATCTCCGTACTGTTTCACATGATTCTTGCGTAGGTGGTAAGAGGTTAGTGGTGTTTGAGCCTCTGTCGGGACCGTCCTGCGCATATTTTGCGTTGGACGGTTTTCTGGTCCGTGTCAGACTTTTCATACCCAAACCACGTCCATGCGACCAACGTTGACCTCTTTTAGGTACGGGCTCCGTGTCTCCGTGCTTGATCACATTCACTCTCTTCCATGTTTGTGTTGCAAATTTCCTTCCACACGACGCAAAGCGTCGTCCAATTGACAAAAAATATTGCCGTAAAGAGTGATTTGTGACTTAACGAAATAAACGATAGAGCACAATATGAAACGATAGACGGTTTTCTATTGTCACACGATATATATTGTCATATAGCCAAGCCCTAGCTTGTATTAATGAGTCATTTACCATTCTCAGAGTGGGAACGTTGTTTGCAGAGTTCACAACCTGCTACACTTGTGAGAAACGAGTGTTGGTTTATTTCGTAACCAATTACGAGATTTGTAAATGTTTTTAATTCTGTTTTTTTGGAGTCCTCCATGTGAGCATGTCTGGTTTCTCTGTCCTGATAATGTTGAGGGAGCACTCGCCTGAGGATGCATAGACGTACCTGTCCTGCTGCCGTTGTTTTTAACATCCACTGTGAATGATAATACATTAAAACTATACTGTAGTTCCTTGCAGTAAGCGATTTTGATCAATCTTTCTGACAATCTCCCCTCGATAATCACCAATCCTCGGTGTGAAAGAGCAATGGACGTTATAGTAATTTCTTTAGCTGCCAATGGATCACGGGGTACAGTGTCCATATGGCAGGCTGGTGATCTCGCCTTAGTTGACTTCACTTTTAGATTTGTATAATTTTAATTCCGATTTTTGATTAACCACGTGACAATGGTTTTGAGAAACAACTTTATTATTGAAATAAACATTCAGGTTTCAAATATTAAGTATGTTTTCAAAATGCATATTGCCTCCAGCTCACATTGTAAAGTGGTGGGTGACGTGCTGACAGCCTGTTGAGCTGCACTTGAATGGTGAATGGGAGGCGCGCTTCAACTACCAGTTGAAAAAAAAATACTCATTAATCATTTACTAAAACTGTTAACATGCGATTGCATTTAGAAAATGTTGTGCGTTGAATGGGCTGATAAAATCACATGTTTTACTCCACAGCAACCAGCTGAGGAAATCTCACTCAAAATAGGCTCTGTGTGCATGTGATAGTTGTTGGATAAATACACGATGGCTAACAAAATTCCACAAAATTATTCAAATCTACAGACCAATAAGCATGAGGTAAAAATGTATTTCCATCAAAATAAATGGCAATATTTTGTCATGGGATTTATTTTGGCCGGCAACTGTTTTATTTATCGGCTTTTCTTTTTTTGGGGTGGCAATATCCGTCAATTGTAGTATAACGGAAACCCTGACACACACACAGACCTGTTTCCCAATGCTCGGTGTCTTTTTGAATGGGATCCTCTTTACTCTCAGGAGGAGAATGAGAAGAAGGCGTTGAAGGAGCCCTCAGACACTGAGCCAGCATCAGCAGAGAGGTGAGCAACACACACCTGTCAGGATTTCTCACTGATATATTCACAACCTTTGAACCTTTTTCTAATCATAATTTCTTCCTGCTGTGTTCAGTGCGGCACGCAAAAGGAGGGGTCCCCTAAAGCACATCAAATTTGGGACCAACATCGACGTGTCGGACGAAAGAAAGTACGTGTTTGTGTGGTCAGACATGGCATTGGTCACACGTTGCAAAATTTTGKTAAACCCCATTGCCTCCTCTGAACACACCRCCTTTCTCCTCGTCCCCCAGGTGGAAGCTACAGCTGCAGGAGCTGAGTAAGCTGCCTGCGTTRGCCAGGGTGGTGTCTGCTGGCAATCTGCTCAGCCACGTAGGACACACCATCCTGGGCATGAACACTGTCCAGCTCTACATGAAGGTCCCCGGCAGCAGGATACCAGGTAGATGCACGCACGCGCACACACACACTGTACGCGCACACACACACACTGTACATATTAGGCAAGAGCACGGTACAGAGATACAATTTTATAGGACAAGCTGTTGAAGGTTCTAGTGCTTTTTTATATTGATACTTATGACCAGATTGTTAAAGATGCACTATYCAGAAATCCCTCTACCATTTCCTGGTTGAAATTCTAATAGTTTGCCTAATTCACTTTGTGCCAAGACAAGCAAGTACAGTGTAGAGAATCATTAAAKCGCTGTGAAATGATATTTTCCATAACCAAGAATATTGTATTTTCAGCTATTTTAAAGCTGGTGTACAAAACTGAAAGTAAGAGGCAAAAACTAAAGTTAAGAATGGGAAGCATGGAAATTTCTCACATAACAAGATCTAGCGCGTTCTAGACTTGCTTTCAATGAGAATGACAGATCTATAAATAACATTTCTCTGTGATTTATTTTTTTGGGTCGCCCAAAAAGTTAAATAATACAGTTCTAACTCGGTCTTGCTTTATCTCTGTGGTCCAGGTCATCAGGAACACAATAACTTCTGCTCTGTCAACATCAACATCGGCCCTGGGGACTGTGAGTGGTTTGCTTGTGCCAGAACCCTACTGGGGAGTGATGAGCAACTTCTGTGAAAAGTAAGGACCTAACAACCATAGAGGCTAGTGATAATACATTACACAATATGATTTTGTCAGTGAATGAGAAATGGGGGGGGGGGGGGTCTGCGAGAAAATAATATATACAAAAGAAGGAACGACATCAGATGGGGTGTCAAGGTGAGGGTTGGCTTCTTTTGTGCCTCGCTTTGAACACGAAGAGCAAACTGTCTGAATGAAAAAGGAGTGATTCAGGGAGATATTGAGTGAAAGGAAGGAAAGGAGCTGAATTGAATCCAGGAATGAGGGCATTAATGAAACAAGGAGATCTAACTAACCCATCTCTTCTCTCTGGCCTTCCACAACAAAACTATTCTGATTTTAAATACAGACAAAGGAATGGCCCAGAAGCAGAAAATACTGAAATTAGATAGTCTTTAATGCGAGTCCTAATTCCACATCTCTTACAGAAATGAGAAAAGACTGAAAATAAATACTCCCCCTCGCTCTTTCCTCCCCCTCGCTCTTTTCCTCCCCCTCGCTCTTTTCCTCCCTCCGCTTCTCCATCAGAAACAACATCAACTTCCTGATGGGTTCGTGGTGGCCTAACCTGGAGGACCGTATGAGGCAGATGTGCCTGTCTACCGGTTCATCCAGCGGCCGGGGGACCTGGTGTGGCTCAACACGGGCACCGTCCACTGGGTCCAGGCCATCGGCTGGTGCAACAACATCGCCTGGAACGTAGGACCCCTCAGTGGTAAGCCTCTGATGCAGCTTTTGCTTGCTCCTTCAGTTACTGTAAAAACACTTAGTAATTTAAAAAAGACATGTATTTATGAATACAATTTAATACATGGATATTATCTCTTAAAGTGATAGTTGACTCCAGAATCAGTTTGTCAGCTGTTTCTAGACTGTGAAGTGTTGTAATTAATTTCACAACATCCACAGCCCACCAGTACAAGCTGGCCGTGGAGCGTTACGAGTGGAACAAGCTCCAGAGCGTCAAGTCCCATGTACCCATGGTGCACCTCTCCTGGAACATGGCCCGCAACATCAAGGTGTCCGACCACAAGCTCTTCCAGATGATCAAGTAAGTCACCGTATTTTACTGTTTAGTTTCACACTGTGAGCATCTCTCCTGCCACATGTTAGAACTGTGTGTCCACTCTGTCATGAGGGTGGGAGAGTGACAGGGATGCAAACTAGTGGGGGGGGGGGGGCTTTGGATCACTACTGGCTGAAGCGAACGAGTGATGTGCGTTAGGCGCAATACTGGCTGTATCCAAGGCTCAGCCAATCATTCACATAACAGAATGCAGTGCAGCACGCGACTGAAGAGAGAAGACACGATCAATTTGCTAGTTACAGAATCAGCGCGCGCTCTGGAAAGACAGCAGTAGGGTGCAAAGGCAGTTTGCCAGTTACAGTAGCGCATCCCTGAACGATAACGAAGAGGTAGGTGAGAAGTTTGACCACGGAGACGGGGTGAGCAAAACTGAAAAACAGCTGGCGTTTGGAAAGTTTTTGAGGTGAGGGAGAAGTGTGGTGGATCAAGAATTGTAAGCATTATTAAATATCTTGCTGTGGTAGCTGGATCGACATCTCCGTTAGCTAGCCAGAAAAATGTTGAGCAACATTAGCCAACTTAACTGATCAAATAATTGAGTTTGTTTTGAAAATGTTCTGCCTGATGAAGTCCGATAGCTAGCTAGATAACGTTACATCAGATGAGCTAACGTTAGTAACCTAACCAATTCGCTGTAGTATTAACTGGTACATCTCCTTGCAGTGGATAAAAAGAGGTATGCCAGGTGTACTCTCTGCCTGAAAGAGATCAATTATGTCAACAAAGAGTATCATGCTCTGCTGGTACATTGTAGAACAGATGTCCACAGGCAGAAAGTGTACAATGTAATAACGTGCAGTGTACCCAAAGATATTGCTTTTGTTGTGTTGAATTTGACAGTAAAACTTTTGTGAGTGGGGGGTAATATTACATTTTTTACTCAGTGAACGTTATTTTTTTACAAATGTAGCCTTGTGCACTTGATCGACGCTGTACTAGACTGGCCACTATATTAGAGAAAAATAGTATGCCTGTTTCATTCTATTTCTACAGTTTTTCCCCACGTGCAATATTTAGATGTGTGTGCTCACAAGTGTTCTATTATAAAGGCTGTCATGGCTAACTGCAATATTAGTGTATTGTTTTTTCCCTCAAGACTTCGAGTGTCGTTTGCAGTAAAGTCTAGGCAACAAATAATATTGCATTGCTTTCCTTACATTTTTTGCTGTGAGTTAGGTTCACATTAACCACTTATTTTACACACAGAGACTGATCATGTTCTTTTGTTGTTTAATTAGTTAACCTGCATTTCCCCTTAGCAGGGATTTGTTACCTTTTTGTGCCTTCAGCAGTTTGCATCCCTGGAGAGACGGGGCTTCAGATTGGATGATGACGTGCATTTTGATGACGTGGCTGCTGGAAAACGTAACCTTAAAACATGTAGGTGTCTGAGTTTCTTTTAATGTCATGGTGTGTTTTGATGTAGGTACTGCCTGCTGAGGACGCTGAAGCAGTGTCAGTCGGTGAAGGAGGCTCTGGCCGCGGCAGGGAAGGAGACGGTACTGCAGGGCAGGAACAGGATGAGCCTGCGCACTACTGCACCATCTGTGAGGTACGTCAGGGGCTCCGGCCCATTTCAACCCCTAGTCCCTTACCCAAGCTGCTACCCCACACAGTCGTTACATTGTCACTATTGATACGTTTGTTTTGAGTAACTGACTGTAATGTTCTGGTTGACGACTGAGAAATTGACTACAGACCATGACTATCATATGAGTAACTGACAGGATTATGTGTTGACGACTGAGTAAATGACAGTTTTTGACTTCAGTGTGTGTGTTGGTTGACTGTTACTGACGTGTGGTGCGTGTGTTGGTTGATTGTATTACAGATAGGAATGGCTATTTTAGATTTTTGACTGTTCATATTTTTTTGAGTACTCAAGTGGGAAAAAAGCACATTTATCTATTTGCAAACAGTGAACAACAATTCCTAATATCATAACCATTACAGATAACGAATCCTAATTGCTAAATTGCCTTATATTTATTCAGTGAATAAAAAAACAAGTGCCATTTAAGATGAGTTTGTTAACTGTAATATCAACAGGTTATATTATATCGTGGAACACAGTCTTCGAAAAAGTAGTAACCTCAGCAATGTGGCGCTTGCTTGTAGAATGGCATAGCCTTGTTTTGTTAATTTAGCAGACAAGACTCTTCTTTCCCGCGCGCTTATCAAAGTCAAGACACCTACACTACATGGCCAAAAGTATGTGGACGCCTGCTCATCGGCTATCTCATTCCAAAATCATGGGCATTAATATGGAGTTGCTTCCATTCAGCCATGAGCCTCAGTGAGATCAGGCGATTAGGCCTGGCTCGCAGTCGGTGTTCCAATTAATCCAAAAGGTGTTCGATTGGGTTGAGGTCAGGGCTCTGTGCAGGCCTATCAAGTTCTTCCACACCGATCTCGACAAACCATTTCTGTATGGACCTCGCTTTGTGCACGGGGGCATTGTCATGTTGAAATAGGAAAGTCCTTCCCCAAACTGTTGCCACTAAGTTGGAAGCATAGAATCGTCTAGAATGTCACTGTATACTGTAGCATTAAGATTTCCCTTCACTTGAACTAAGGATCCTATCCCGAACCATGGAAAAACAACCCCAGACCATTATTCCTCCGCCACCAAACTTTACAGTTGGCACTATTCATTCGGGCAGGTAGCGTTCTCCTTGCATCCGCCAAAACCAGATTTGTCCGTCAGACTGCCAGATGGTGAAGCGTGATTTATCACTCCAGAGAACGTGTTTCCACTGCTCCAGAGTCCAGTGGCGGCTAGCTTTACACCACTCTAGCCGACGCTTGGCATTGCGCATGGTCATCTTAGGCTTGTGTGCATCTCCTCAGCCATAGAAACCCATTTCATGAAGCTCCAGATGAACAGATGCTAACGTAGCTTCCAGAGGCCATTTGGAAGTTGGTAGTGAGTGTTGCAACCGTAACAGACGATTTTTACGAGCTACAGCACACGGCGTCCCGTTCTGAGCTTGTGTGGCCTACCACTTCGCAGCGGAGACCGTTGTTGCTCCAAAATGTTTCCACTTCACAATAACAGCACTTACATGTGACCGGGGCAGCCCAAGCAGGGCAGAAATTTGATGAACTGACTGTTGAACTGACTTTTTGGCCATGTGTATTTTATAGTTTAAAAAAATGTATTTAACAGAATAAAATAGAACAGAATAGTGTGAATTGCGTCTTGCGTCTGGAACAGTTATTCTCAGGGGCTCAATTTAGCCAGTTCAGGGTTACAGACCAAACCTTTTGGATATACAGAAGTTCTATTTAGTTATTATGCCTTTTTGGAATGTTTTTAATGGGTTAACAGTTCTCCATTGAACACTGCATGGGGATGAATTATGGCCAGGACATCTGTTTGGTGAATAGGCCTAGGCTTAATGATTCTGATAAATGTCTTTATCAAAGTCATGTTTTTGTGTGGAACCTGTCTATGTTTAGGGGGTGATAGTGTTGAATAACCAATTCTAGCAGTTTGCAAGGTAGGGTTGTCATTAGTTAGTTATCACAGCCACAAAGTCATCATTTAGTTTCATAAAATCTCTTATTTTAAACCTTTATCCCTAACCACACTGTTAACCTTATGCCTAACCTTAAGCACATTTTTGTTTGCGGGACACAGCCCTATATGGAAAGATAAGACTCACAAACATGGTGTTTTGCTTTTCGGACCCCAAAAGCACCTTGACTCGTCTGAAGTCTGTACAGCCGATTATGCCAACGTCTGTCTGTAGCCCATCTGTTTGGGCTACACACTAATATGACCCCTCTGTGGAAAGGTTTGCTCTAGGATGCCCACAGGCCTCACAAGACTTGACTGAATGTGCCCCGGTACCAGTTGAAAAAATGAATGGAAGTATATATGGAGACAGTTTAGTGCCAAAAATAAAGGTTTATTTTTATTTTTTAATTGTTGACTGATCTTATATCTCAGATATAGGACAGACACTACAGAACAAACTTCATTGGGTTTATTTTTGGGAACTGTTCCATGTAGTGAATCTGTTATTCATTGTGTTTGTATGGGCTATATATCTATCGCGCTCTACACTCTACCGGGGTCACTTAGAAAGGTCCATGTTTTTGAAGAAAAAGCAACACATTTTTTGCCTTTTTTTTAAAATAACATCAAATTGATCAGAAATACAGTGTAGACATTGTTAATGTTGTAAATGAGTTTTGTAGCTGGAAACTACTTTATTTTATGGAATATCTACGTAGAGGCCCATTATCAGCAACCATCACTCCTGTGTTCCAATGGCACTTGTTAGCTAATCCAAGTTTTATAATTTTTAAAGTCTAATTGATCATTAAACCTTTTCCCATTTGTGTTAGCACAGCTGAAAACTGTTGTGCTGATTTAAAGAAGCAATAAAACTGGCCTTCTTTAGACTAGTTGAGTGTCTGGAGCATCAGCATTTGTGGTTTCAATTACAGGCTCAAAATGGCAAGAAACAAAGAACTTCTTCTGAAACTCGTCAGTCTATTCTTGTTCTGAGAAATGTTTTTTCCATGCGAGAAATTGCCAAGAAACTGAAGATCTCGTACAACGCTGTGTACTACTCCCTTCACAGAACTGGCTCTAACCAGAATAGAAAGAGGAGCGGGAGGCCCCGGTGCACAACTGAACAAGAGGACAAGTACATTAGTGTCTAGTTTGAGAAAGACGCCTCACAAGTCCTCAACTGGTAGCTTCATTAAATAGTACCCGCAAAACACCAGTCTCAATGTCAACAGTGAAGAGGTGACTCCGGGATGCTGGCCTTCTAGGCAGAGTAGCAAAGAAAAAGCCAGATCTCAGACTAGCCAATAAAACAAAAATATTAAGATGGGCAAAAGAACACACTGGACACAGGAAGATTGGACAAAGTATTATGGACAGACAAATCTAAATTTGAGGTGTTCGGATCACAAAGAAGAAAAACATGAAGATGCTGTAGGAGTGCTTGATGCCATCTCAAGCATGGTGGAGGCAAACTGATGGTCTGGGGGTGCTTTGGTGGTGGTAAAGATTTGTACAGGGTTGAAGGGATCTTGAAGAAGCAAGACTCTCCATTTTGCAACGCCATACCCTGTTGACTGCGCTTAATTGGAGCCAATTTCCTCCTACAACAGAATAATGACCTAAAGCACAGCTACAAACTATGCAAGAACAATTTAGGGAAGAAGCAGTCAGCTGGTATTCTGTCTCTATAATGGTGTAGCCAGCAAAGTCACCGGATCTCAACCCTATTGAGCTGTTGTGGGAGCAGCTTGACCGTATGGTACGTAAGAAGTGCCCATCAAGCCAATCTAATTTGTGGGAGGTGCTTCAGGAAGCATGGGCTGAAATCTCAGATGACCTCAACAAATTGACAAATAGAATGCCAAAGGTCTGCAAATGGAGGATTCTTTGACGAAAGCAAAGTTTGAAGGACACAGTTATTTCAATTAAAAATCATAATTTATAACCTTGTCAACATCTTGACTATTTCCTATTCATTTTGCAACTCATTTCATGTATATTTTAATGGAAAACAAGGGAATTTAAGTGACCCCAAAACTGTTTGAAGGTAGTATGTATGTTAATTCTACTTCGAGGGGTGTTAAAATTCTAAATGAAATAGCTAGATGGTCCTTGGTATGACCTTACACCAATTCCCTACAGCTCAGTAGAACGCTCCCCCGGCTTACAGGGATATGACTGAACAGCTTCAGGATGGAGTTTTCACCTCAGGTCACTACTCTATTACGCATGCTCATCCCTAGTTACTGATGTGTGTTGGCTGACTGGTGTGTGTTGGTTGACTGCGTTACTGACTGGTGTGTGTTGGTTGACTGTGTTCAAGGTGGAGGTGTTTAACCTGCTGTTTGTGCGGAGCGAGCTCCTCTCCAGGAAGCAGAAGCAGTATGTGGTTCACTGCCAGGACTGTGCCCGGAAAGGCAGCGCCGAGCTGGACAACTTTGTGGTTGTGAAAAACACCGGATGGATGATCTCATGCAGGTCTACGACCAGTTCACACTAGTAAGTCACACTTTGATTTGGCTCTATTGACATTGTTTGGATGTACATAGATCCTGTTAAAGGACTACTTCCTCATTTGATTGGTATACTGGCCAGTGTTTGTATCGTGAGTTCCATGTGCATTTCATTAAATGGAATTCTAAAAAATACTTTATTTTGTTTCCTGTTTCATGCGTTGAATCGGTATTGAACTCTCCCCCTTTTTCTCACCAGGCCCCTCTGCATTCATCTTCATCTTGACATTAGACATCCCTTCGGCTTCTGTGGGGCGACCAAGCATTACAGGAACTTTCATTTCAAAGGAAAAATGGACCATTTCTGATATTCAGGAAAGTCGAGACAGTCTCCCCGTATGGCTGTTCTCCACAGCGACGGCTGGAGGCAGCAGCGGCTGCGTGTGTCTATGCAACCTGTCAAGTGCGCCGTGTCAACCCCCCTCTTCCCCCTGGGGGGCGCCAGAGAGCGCACTTCCCAACACAGGACTCCCCTCCTTGTAACAATGTTCAGCTCTTTTTAATGGAGGACTTAATCCAAAACATTTGGGAAAGGGGTGGGAATTATTATTGAGTGAAGATGTTTTGTAGATATTGTATCTGTCACAACACCCTAAAAGACTACTGACTGGACAACCTGTTTCTCTTTTTTTTTATTCTGTTAACAGGCTGAGATGTGATCCCTTTGTTTTCCTGAATTCTCCAGGTGTTTTCCTTCCCTCTAAGGAGCACTAGCCTAACTGGTCTTTTTCTATGGTAGATAGTAATTTTAAGACTCTTTGGATGGCAAAATCTACAAAAAAATTGTAATGTGAAGAGTTTAGGTGATTATCCTTTTTTTTTTTTTTTACAGCTTTTATGTTTTATCTTTGTTATTTTGGAGCTATGACGTTCAGTTTTTGGTTGTTTATTAGGTTAAAAAAAAGAGCAAAAATGTTGGGGAAAATCAATAGCCAAGTCACAAAGAAAAATGGGTTGCACATTGACCTAAAGGAGAATTTAGCTTTTTTTAAAATAACCAAATATATTTTTGATGTAAATAGCATGTTATTGAAGGGGCCAGACAGTTTTTTGCAATTTCACTTGGATTTGAGAAACTTACCGCAACCAGCGATTGAATTCCTTCATCTTCGTTGTGCAGTATGTGGGCTCTGGAAAATGAACAGAGGCTCCAAAAACAGCCCAATATGTCCTTTTTGAAACGGAAACGCTCAGTAGTGATGCAGGTCTTTAGATAGTGGACAGATGACGTTGTCATTCTGAACTTTATCCGCAACGTTATATTCCATTTTGTTGCGATACCTCCGTCCATTCTACAGGTCACAGCCAAAACACTTGCGTAAAGGAGGGATACAAAGTATTGAAAGGAGATGCTTCCACACAGGAAGTTCCAGACGCTTGTTGAATCTATGCCAAGGTGCATTGAAGCTGTTCTGGCAGCTCTTGTTGTCCCAACACCCTAGTAAGACGCTTTATGTTGGTGTTTCCTTTATTTTGGCAGTTACCTGTAACAGCAGTCTACACGGAGAATGAAGCAGCTGGATATAGGAAACGTCTTGAGACGCACAAAATGGGATATAGTATTGCGGCATGACACAATTTCAAAGACCTGCTTCACGTTTTTTCAGGGCCCCCATACTGCACAACCAGGYTGAGGAAATGATTCGCTGGTTTGTGTTAAGTTTTTCAAACAAGTGAAATCGCATAAAAATGTGGACTTCTATAACATGCCATTTACATCAAAATACAGATTTGGTTGTTTAAAAAAAAAAAGAAGAGCTAACTTCTCCTTTTTAAGGATTAAAGTTTGATTTGTGATTTTTGTTATGTTTCTAATCTTGATGTAAATTTACACTATTTATAAATACATATTTATTGCTTGAAAATATTTGTTGATGGAATGCTGTTATTTTTTTCCAGAGTACCTGCCATTAAATTTGAAGGAGTTTTGTCATTTTAACACAACTCCTCGTACATTTTCTATATATAAATAAAACTGCTTAGCAAGCGTTGTACAGAAACTGACATTTAAAATTGTTTTATTGTTTTGAAGAATGTTTTATGACGAGTCATTAAACACAATTGTCAAATAATCCATGGATGTAATTACTTTCACCAGTGTGTGTGTGTGTGTGTGTACAGTATGTCTGCAGAAATAATGAATTGTTTTGCATTCATTTATTTTGTGCTGCAACTTCTAAGACATAATGTACATTTCAAGGCCACGGTGAACAAAGGATCCCAGTAAAATATTGTACTTTCTAGACAACCGGGCCCAACCCAAATACAGCGGACCTCATTAACGCATTAGAAATCACAACAATACTTCTATAACTTGTATTTATTTGATGATACAAAAGCATTGTCACACGGTCTCTGAATTGGGAGAAAATACTTACCGTGASATTGAGTGAGTTATTTGAGTAGGGCCTAAAACCCAGCAGACAATGTAGCTGTAGAATCACCCACACAGAATTCTACACTGTATGCCAGGTCAACAACCTACCAGCACACTGAACGTAAATTTAGAATACAAGCTATACTAAATCAATCACAGTACATGTAATTGAGACACGAAGAACATGGTAGCCATCAGCGACCCAGTAGCCAGATGTAGCTGCTGACTGCCCCACAGGATCTACACTGACTACTGAGCAGCTGACAGACACCGACACGGCTGCCCACAAGGACAACCTTGCTTGGCACAGTCCAAGCAAAGACGGCCGTCTCTTGTCACTGGGTTAGCACTGAATACCTGGGAGCTTGTGACTTATTTAAACACATTCAGCAGAGGATCACTAGTAATCTAATAAGGCCTTGTTAAGTGTGTCTCCGTGTCTGTTTTTAGCCTCTGAGATGGAGTACTGCTGGTTGGCGGGTTAAGACCCTTGCAGTAAGTAATCCTGACTGGGCCACTCATTCACCTACAAAGAGGGAGTTTTTCTGCATGGCCAGTCTGTATAGCAGCGCCGTCATCCGGTCCAGGCAGCTTCATACCTATACAGAGAAGAGAGGTCAGTTGCATAGAACTGACATTACAATGCAGAAATTGACATGCAGTCAATGSAGCTCAGTTGACCACATCTCTTCCAGGTGAATAGTTCCTGTTTTATTATTATACTGAGGACTTCTAGTTGGAGGGAGATTGATTCTCCTTTAATCAGCCTGTTGTGACGTGGAAACAAGATCGAAGAAAATGGAAAGTCAAACGGGAGCAAAATTCTACCCCACCTTAACCTAACCCCAATCCCCAGGACCCCTCAAATTCAACTCTGAACTTTGAAGCCAGTTCCCCTCTAATCAGGGACTGATTTAGACCAGGAACACCAGGTGTGTGCAATGAATTATAGGGTAGAACAGAAAACCAGCAGCCTCCGGACCTCGTAGGGTAAGAGTTGAGTACCCCTGCCCTAGACATGTCTGCTCTGAACTGCTGATTTAATCATTATGACACTGATCCAGGTGCAGTTGTTAAGTAGACTAGTCACTAGAGTGACAAAGCAATTTTGCATGACGCCACTGAACCTGGCTGGCCCATAGAGATTGATAGAGGACTCATCTTTATATCTGTGCCAGTATAGCATCTGTGACAGCTTGGGTAGCGCCATTGAGGTTACACCCATTGGAATCCCCACCCAGTTTACTACTTGACTAATTTAAAATGGTGGTGGATGATGGCAATGTCCAAGCTAAAAACGGGTTATATCCATGATGAGTATATCTCTATGGGGTGGCCCCCTCTATACTGTATCTCTTTGGTTGAAATCTTGAGGCCCAGGTAAGGGAATTGTGTGGTCAACTGCCATATATGGGTATAGAGACACTAAACAGTCAGGCGTGTGTGTTTGTTGTGTTGAGGGACTATCACTTGTGACAGGCTAGGATTCAATACGATCGCGCCGGTAGAGTGCTGCCGACAATTCATGTTAAACGCTGCAGATGTAGAGCTGCCGACAATTCATGTTAAACGCTGCAGATGTTGGCTCAATCTGAAATGACCTTGAAATGTCAAGACAACTTAACTGCTATCCACTGACTTCTCTGTTTTCACCTCTGACCTGTCTAGCTATAATGGACAGAGCAGACAACACCAAGGCCCAGATCCAATCAGATCCAGGGTTAAACAGCGATCGCAGACAGCCGCATAGCAGATGTTCTGGCGGTGTTGAGATGGAACTGGGTTGGAGCCCTCAAATCGGGGAGCAGCTGCTCTTGCGATAATTGTCACGAAGCCACACCCACGCATTAGAAATTCAGAATGGAAACATTTAGGCTATATAAAAATAATTACGCTGAAATTAAAAATCATTCAACGTAATACACATTCCAGTGTTCGGACTTGTTAAAAGGCTGCATGGGATTTCTGTTAATGCGACTCCGTTCAGCCAATGGCAATGTCCGCTTCTGGTATAATGCCAGGAGCCGCTTGTGGATTTGACAGCTCCACCACCGACTATGCAGATGTCGGCCAAAGCGGATCTGATTGAATAGAGCACTAAATGAATAGTCAAGTCCACCATGAGATGGATCATGTGACTCGCAGGCTTCTTAGAATGGAGGCTTTAAATGCTAGTTCCATTTACAACCAGTTCTGCAAACGCAGTCTATGGCTAGGTTCCTACTACCCATGATGATTGAATTCTCCTAGACTTGCCCTTGTCGTAGAGACTGGGGGAAAGGTTGGGGCAGCAGGTGAGAGACAGAGGAGACTCCCTGGCTTGTCTGCTATCAGGTAGACAGGAAAGTAGCGGGGCATGATACGATGTTAAAGAGTTAGCAGAACTCATAACACTGAATATGTCTTTCCACCACCATGTGAGCACTAAACCAACGGTCATGGCCCATTTCACTCCCCTCTCTCTCTCCTCTGTGAGAGTTGGCGACGTGAGAGTTATTTGAAGAGAGAGGCAATTTTTCTGCAGGGGTAAGTGTGAGCTGTGCCCTTAATGGCTCCCATTTCTCCCTCCCCCTCTTCGTTTCCTTCCTGTTTCCTCTCTCTGGCCGTGTTGCAGACAGGTGGCCCTGACTGCTAATTTTAGCCCTGTTCATTGTCCCGATGGGTTTCTCACAGCTATGGCCTGCAATCAACCAACTGGTTCAGTGTGTGAGCTGGGGTCAGTCGGACAACTCTCTTCGTACCACACGCACACCAACACACAGACGTACACCCACACACTCACCTTCATCATCTCTGACTCATTCATTCATCCTGACTTCTACAACTAACATGCTGTTTTTTGATTGGCTCTGTCCCCAGCCAATGCCAGGTCTCTCTCATGTAGCCCATTGATAAAGTCAGGGTCCTATAGAACATGGCACACGCTGTTCCTCCAGAGGCCAAGTCCATTCATTCATAACACAGCCATATGCTCAGAGGGTGTACGAGTGACACCAAGCCCTAAACATTACCATACATAACAATAGTTACAACCACCTGCACACACACACACTGCTGCACACATGAGAGAGACCTGTACAACTATAAAACATCTGACGGATACATAACCACGATGACACACACTCACCCCAACAGGTTTTGTACTCACTGTGTTTGATGTGTGTGATTCCCAGACCCAGGGCTCCTGGAATCTCTTTCAGTCCAGCTTCACCATTCACACTCTCTCTTCTCTTCTTTCTCTCAGTGGCAGCTCTTTTCCTTGTCACCTTTCTTTCCTCTGCAGAGAACGAGAGAGGGGGCAGGAGAGGGGGAGGGAAGGAGAAAAGAGAGAGGGGGCAGAGAGAGGGTGAGGGGAAGGAAGAAAGAGCGAGGGGGGGAGAGAGGGGGGAAGGGAAGAAAGAGAGGGGGAGAGGGGGAA
>NW_019947624.1:21112-49454 GCF_002910315.2 Salvelinus sp. IW2-2015
TGGTTTCTCCATTGGTTCTCTCCCCGCTGGCCTGCGTTTCTGCAGATGTTTGCCATTGGATAACTGGGAGCCAAGGGTACTGGCTGCTTCAAAGTGAGGGAGAGTTATGTGTGGTTAGAGATAGATTTTTTTTGTTTAATCTTTAATTTAAACTAGGCAAGGTCAGTTAAGAACAAATCTATTTACCAATGACGGCCTACCCCGGCCAAACCCTAACCCGGACGACGCTGTGCCAAGTGCGCCGCCCTCATCTGCCCCTATGGGGAGGGAAACAGTTAAACACTGCCCTATGGGGAGCGAAACAGTCAAACACTGCCCCCTATAGGCGGAGGGAAAACCCAGTAAACAACCTGCCCCTATGGGGAGGGAAACAGTTAACACTGCCCTATGGGAGGCGAACAAGTTAAACCACTGCCCCTATGGGGAGGGAAACAGTTAAACACTGCCCCCTATTGGAGGGAAACAGTAAAACACTGCCCTCATGGGGAGGAAACAGTTAAAACACTGCCCCCATGGGGAGGGAAACAGTTAAACACTGCCCCTATGGGAGGGAAAAACAGTTAAACACTTGCCCCTATTGGTGAGGGAAAACAGTAAAACACTGCGCCCTATGGAGGGAAACAGTTAAAACACTGCCCCTATGGGGAGGGAAACCATAAAACACTTCGCCCCTAATGGGACGCGGAAACAGTTTAAACACTGCCCTAAATGGGGGAGGGGGGGGGAAAACAGTAAACACTGCCCCCTATGGGCGAGGGAAACAGGCTTAAACCACTGCCCCCCCTTATGCGGGAGGGAAACAGTTAAACACTGCCCCTATGGGAGGGGAAACAGTTTAAACACTGCCCCTATGGGGAGGGAAACAGTTAAACACTGCCGTATGGTGAGGCGGAACCAGTAAAACCACTGCCCTATGGGGGCAGAGAACCCAGTTAACACTGCCCCTATCGGAGGCGGAAACAGTTAAACCTGCCTCTATGGGGCAGGAAACAGTAAACACTGCCCCTATCTGGAGGGAAACAGTTTAAAAACCCACTGCCCCTATGGGGAGGGAAACAGTTAAACACTGCCCCTTATGCGAGGGAAACAGTTAAACACTGCCTCTATAGGGAGGGAAACCAGTTAACACTGTGCCCATATGGGGAGGCGAAACAGTAAAACACTGCCCCTATGGGGAGGGGAAACAGTATTAAACACTGCCCTATGGGAGGGGAAAACAGTTAAACCGGCCTCATATGGGAGGGAAACAGTTAAACACTGCCCCTATGGGAGAGGAAACAGTTAAACACTGCCCTATTGGGGGGAAACAGTTAAAACCACTGCCCCTCTATGGGGGAGGGAAACAGTTCAACACTTGCATATGGGGAGGGAAACAGTGTAAACACTGCCTTCTTATGGGGAGGGAAACAGGAAAACACTGCCCTATGGGGAGGGAAACAGTTAAAAACACTGCCATATGGGGAGTGGGAAACAGTAACAAACACTGCCCTGATGGGGAGGGAAACAGTTAAACACTGCCCCGATGGGGAGGGAAACAGTTCAACACTGCCCTATCGGGAGGGAAACAGTTTAAACATGCCTCTATGGAGGAGGAACAGGTTCAACACTGCCTATGGGGGGTAACAGTTAAATAACCACTGCCTCTGATGGGGAGGGAAAACGATTCACACCTGCCCTCTATTGGGAGGGAAACAGTTAAAACACTGCCTCTATGACGGGAGGGAAACAGTTCAACAACTGCCTCATATGGGGAGGAAACAGTTCAAACACTGCCTCTCATGGAGGAGGGAAAACATTCAACACTGCCTCGGATGGGGAGGGAAAACAGTTCAACACTGCTCTATGGGGAGGGAAAACAGTCAAAACCACATTGCCTCATCATGGGAGGGGAAAAACAGTTTCAACACTGCCCACATGGGACCACTCACTAGCCTCTCACCACAAAGTCTCAATCCACACTCAACATCTGACCAAACCAGCACCTACAGTACAGGAGATACTTGCAGCCTGCACATCACTAACTGCAGACACACATCCACAATTTCAACAACACACACATACACACCAAATTCTCCTCTTTTCAATGCATCATAAATGTTGGCAGATATGTGCCTGGTCTAGACTAGTCGATTCCAATCTGATGTGCAGTGCTGGAGATCTGATAGAATCCCACTCAGGATTGGGTGTGGCTTCAGTTGGAATAGATTGTCATCTCGTGAGTGGGCGATTTGCTTTTGGTAGGCACGGCGTCGAAGAGTGGACGAATCTCAAGATGATGTTTTTATTAGTGATACGCCTACAGTCCTCTTAGACATACAGGCCCTAGTTACTGCTCTATTCCATCAGTAAGACCTCCGTTTTTGACCATAAGACATATGCTAGTCTCTGTAAATGCCTACGAACCTCCCATTAATAATTCATTAAGCTCAGATATCAGATTAATCGGTGTGCTAGCGTTGCATATGTATCATTTACTGCCAATTGCATATCTCTCTGATGGATTAGAGTTCAGAGAGGAAGCGTAAGCTCAGTCTGGTGAGGAAGGCTCCACAACACTTGAAAGGAAACCTAGAGGAGGGGGAAATCCAGGCCCTATGTAGGCGAGTTGCCAGTTCCTCGCTTCTGGGTCCTGATAGACACAGTGTATGTCAGGACTAAGAGTGAGGTCTTCCGACAGAGAGGGGGAGGGGGTGGGCTTGCCTGTACTGGTGGCTACGACCTGCCTCCATCAGCTGTGCACCGGTTAGAAAGCTAACCGATACCGTAAGTTAGACCTCCTCCACGTGAACGTCAACCAGTTAAGGAGAGTGACCACTTGAGCGAAGAAGTCCTGCAAGAGTATTCAGCTGTGAGGTGCCTAACATTAACGCGGCTGCACCTGAGGAAAGATGTCCTGTGCTAATAGAAGACCAAAACAATTAGGCCATAGATTTGGATTCCAATAATAATTAGCGTTTCCTAAATGCTAGATTACCTAGCCCACCTGGTCATAACACTGGTTCAATTTACCTTATAGAACAGGCACAGGGAGTCCCATGCTATATTGTCATCGGAGGTGCCCTCCTCCTACCTAGCAGTTATACAAGCACCATAAAGAGAAAGCATATTTACATGAGCTTGACTGTCCCAGTGGAGCCTCTTATTTCATACTAGTTCGCCTCTTTTGAGAAGATGGTATCCTCTACCGCGGCCTTCCTAGCCTAACGCTTACCTACGCTGACCAGCGTAGCGTTGTGGTCACAAGACGCTACGTGTCACAAGACAGCCAGTCCTCCATACCCTCTCGCTCCACCCTCAGAAATTTCTAGCTGCAAGCAGAGATCGTTTGAGCAGGGGCATATTCTCCGTAGGCGTAGCAGCCTGCCTCTCTCTGGAGTGATGGTTGAACCAGCTGACTTCTATGGCTGAAGAAGGCTATCCGATTACGCCTCGCAGGGGCGGTCATCCAAGATCTCTTTGAAACTGGAGTCCTCTAGTGCAAAGACACTCCAGCCTCTCTTCGGAGTGGATGCTGGGGGTGACAGAGCAAGATGGAGATTCTGTCAGATTGCTAGAATGCTGGCCAGCATAGCGTCTGAGGGCTCGTAGATAGTCCTAGGGCTCAAGGTCCTCCGAGAGAGAGGTGAACAGCGAAAGAGAGAGGACTACTTGAGGAAAAGCAACAGAAGACCCGCATTCTTATAACTTGATCCTACTAGACTAGAGCGGGGCTGAAGAGCGGGAGAAGTTACTTCTCTGACCCTTATCAATCCTACAACTTGATCCCCATCTAGGCGCGCTTCCGCTCTGCTCAAGAAAACCTCCATACCTGCTCGGGCAGTCTGAGTCCACTGGACTCTGACTGGTGCGCTCGTACTGACTTGGCATGGCTGTCTGATGCCCCATTTACTATGGGCGCGGTGGCGGAGTGCGGGTTACATTTATTGACTCCGCGTTGAAGCTCCAACTGACCGTGATACATATACATACCTGTCTAGAGTGTGGCGACCCCCCTCTGGCCCGATTGCTGCGCGTGAGACAGCCGACAGGCATCTCCTCCAGCTAGGGCCACTAGATACTGCCAGAGCTCACTTTTCGTGTTCTACAGACCAGCCAATTGAGCTCATATCCATTGAGACGTTAAGGCGCTCGTGAAAAGTATTTATAGTGCCCCACATCTAAGATCTCCGCCACGGGCACAACCAAAGGGGGGGGCCGCCAAATCCCGCCCCAGTACAGGGAAGATGGCGTCGGGCCTAGTAATACGACGATAGTCGATGCCAAAGGGAAAGGCGAATGGAGTTATATCCTTCCTGTTTGGCCCGTCGGGGGTATCATCGGATGGGGCCACAGTATGTCCTGACCCTCCTGTCTCAGCCTCCAGTATTTATGCTGCAGTAGTTTATGTGTCGGGGGGCTAGGGTCAGTTTGTTATAATCTGGAGTACTTCTCCTGTCTTATCCGGTGTCCTGTGTGAATTTAAGTATGCTCTTTCTAATTTCTCTCTTCGCTCTCTCTCTCGGAGGACCTGAGCCCTAGGACCATGCCTCAGGACTACCTGGCATGAGACTCCTTGCTGTCCCCAGCTCACCTGGCCGTGCTGCTGCTCCAGTTTCAACTGTTCTGCCTGCGGCTATGGAACCCTGACCTGTTCACCGGACGTGCTACCTGTCCCAGACCTGCTGTTTTCAACTCTCTAGAGACTGCAGGAGCGGGTAGATACTCTTAATGACGGCTATTAAAGCCAACTGACATTTACTCCTGAGGTGCTGACTTGCTGCACCCTCGACAACTACTGTGATTATTATTATTTGACCATGCTGGTAATTTATGAACATTTGAACATCTTGGCCATGTTCTATTATAATCTCCACCCGGCACAGCCAGAAGAGGACTGGCCCCCCTCATAGCCTGGTTCCTCTCTAGGTTTCTTCCTAGGTTTTGGCCTTTCTAGGGAGTTTTTCCTAGCCACCGTGCTTCTACACCTGCATTGCTTGCTGTTTGGGGTTTTAGGGCTGGGTTTCTGTACAGCACTTTGAGATATCAGCTGATGTAAGAAGGGCTATATAAATAAATTTGATTTGATTTAGTTTAAAATATACTTAAGTATCAAAGTAAATGTAATTGCTAAAACATAATTTCAAATTCCTATATATTAACCAAATGGCATGATTTTCTTGTTTTTTACATTTACGGTCAGCCAGAGGCACACTTCAACACTCAGACATATTTATAAACAACAGAATATATTGTGTGTTTAAGTGAGTCCGTCAGATCGAAGCAGTGGATGACCAGGGATGTTCTCTTGATAAGTGCGTGAATTGGACCATTTTCCCGTCCTGCTAAGCACTCAAAATGTAACCAGTACTTTGGGTGTCAGGTTAAAATGTATGGTGTAAAAAGTACATTATTTTTCTTTAAGAATGTAGTGAAGTAAAAGTTGTTAAAAATATAAATAGTAAAGTACTGATACCCCAAAAAACAACTAAAGTAAAAAATACTTTAAAGTACTACTTAAGTACACCACTGAGCATAGGCTAACTGTCAATTTTGTCTACCTTCTTTATGACAGTGGATAGTTGGGATATTTAGGAGATTCCATTGTCAGGTATTTTGACCCTTAGCGAAAACCATTGTACAGGTGTAGGGTCTTAATTTGACCACCCTGTTGTCGCAGGAAATGCAAACATGTAGTGTGTTCACGGTTTAAAAATACTTCTAAAGTTTGTATCAACACCTACAAACATGTCCTTTAATTATAATCCACACAATAATTTAAATTTCCTGTTGCTGCAGGATTATTTTCCTGTTGTGAGAAACTGGTCAAATTAATAACCTACACCTGTAGCTCAGTAGCCTACCATACCTCTCTACCTGTTGGAAAGGATTGGAAAAAAAACAGGCCGGAAATCCAAACTAACCTCTAACTGTGACAGCATTTACATTATGCTCGGGCTATATCTACAATGTTGCAGTGCAAACAAAGAAATGTGCTGGTGGTAGCATAATCYTGTGCTTTTTTCTATTTCTTTAAAAGGCTGACCTTTGAGTGAAAGAAACAGTAGTTTTGGTGTAAAATAGGTGAGAGTGCTAGTAGCCTAGTTAGTCTTCGTCATCTGACTACTTTCCCTTGGACACTGGGCTGTCAGTCAGCAGATCCATCAGCATAGACAGTATCATGTGAAGACGAAACAACGTCAGCAACCCAAATGCCGTTTAGAACTAATGAGGAAGCCGAGGAATGTGTGTAGTCCTTTCAGAACTTGCCTCATTCTTCCTTCTGGCCCCTTCTCTCCCTCTTTTCAGTCATGGGTTCTCCCCTGGGTAATCGCATTCCAAAARACACAAYAATTCCCCCTCTCCTCACATACCACCCCTCCAACCTAGACTCAGGGGTAGACGTAARATAGTAAACGAACATCCGAGATACTCAAATTAGTATGATATGTATTAATTTGTGGAAGTCCATCATCCATTTCGTATATGTTATGATTTACAATTCGTATGATATGTTACGAATTTGCAACACGTATGATGTTACGAATTCCAATTTGTTGTGGCTTTAACGTTAGCTAGGTGGCTAAACATTAGCTAGGCTATGGGTTAAAGTTAGGGATAAATAAAAATCCACCAAAACCACTAATTCCTATAATTTGCAGTGCTAAATAACACTTATATGTGAGAAACAATATCTTTGTGGAACAAATGTTTATTTTTTATCGTTATAATAAGGTTGGTAGCAACATGTGAAAATCGTTATGGAAATCTGTTGCAGCTCAAGTCAACTACAAACCCACAATGCAATCCTCTTTTTTGCTGGCTGGTTAGCTATCGAGCAAACGTAGCCACACATAATAATACCAAAGTCAATATCAGCATGTGAAGTAGCTAGTTGGCTGTAAAATAGCCTAAACAAACTGCACTATCAATTTAGGAGACTACAATCTCACCATGTTCACCTGCAGATCGATGTGCCTCACAGAGTGGAGTCTGACATTCACAATGGCCATGCGATGGCACCATGCAATGCACCCTGGACTGAAGAGGCAGACAATGTGGTGAACCCTCTGTTAAATTACACATTTCTCAAGGTAGGAATACTGTAATGGCTCATTCAAGAGAAGACAACCTCCCGCGTTGACATCGACCTGTATCGAAATCGGACATGTACGTAGACGTTTTCGCAATCCAAAAGTTGTTATTCTTATTAACTTCCAGTGTTGTGAGAGCAACTTTATCACAATGCTACGTCATACCGGCCTAATTTCTGCCTGCTAGAATGGCAATATCTCAGATACACATGAAAACATGAAATGACCCCAGGAATGGATAGAACATCACTCAGAAATGGGCGAATCTTTCCTTTAAGGTTAGGAGTTAGGTTAAAGGCTTTGGGTTAGCTAACATGCTAAGTAGTTGCAAAGTAGCTATAAAGTAGTAAGTAGTTGCAAAGTTGCTAATTAGCTAAATTGCTAAAGAGATTCCAACACACAACCTTTGTTGCTAGACACCCGTGATGGGATTCGAACGCAACCTTTGGGATGAACCTTTGGGTTTGTGTTATACCACCCTCCTTTTGTTTTTGCATTAAGTAGCCTTCTATCTTATATAACCATACCAAACTTAACATATACTAATTTGAGTGTTAATATGTTCAAACTTAACATATTCTGATTTGAGTGTTGATATGTTACGTCTATTCTATGAGACCAGGCTGACCATTCTCTCCTCCAAAAGGCAAAAAACCCACAGCTAAGTACAGAAACCTTTCTCAAAACCCGTCTCGTTTAACATTATGGTTGGTTCACGGTTCTATGTTAAAATAGACAAGTGTCATTTAGTTTATGAGCGACCGTTGTGTTTATAAAAGAGATCAAAACGCTAGGCGCATTCCAGTGATCTGGAGCCAACTTCGCCCGACCGTGAGACCCTGGCTGCGCCAAGCCGCGAGACCACACACTTTGTGCGCTACCACACACACCGGACCACAACTTTCCCATAATTCTGCAGTAGCCTATCTATAGCTTCGTTATAGCATTGCATGAACAACTTTAATGATAAAGTAGAATACTCTTACAAACTTTCATCAGTTTAATTGACAGAATAAACAAATGTGATAAGCGCATTGGAATGTGGCATTCTATTTTGCCCTGCAAGCAAACATTATATAACATTGTTTTCAGAACAACCAGATTTCAGAAGATCTAGCCATTATTCTCACCACTAAAGTAGCTCAACCCCTAAGCGAAAGAAATGGTTTATCCATTCAACCAGCCTACCTTTTGTGACTGCATGTGTTGAACGGTCCGCGTCGAGTTGTAGCCGATCTGAGAAACATTGAGAAACAAACTGACTTCTGTTTTCCAAGAAGCAGCCAGGAGAAAGTGGACAGGAAAGTTCTTACAAATGCGTAAAAAGTGAATTATCGAGAATGTAGCCAAGGCTACCTCATGATGTCTTACCAATATCCTCCCATCTCCTCCTCCCTGTGTCTATTCCCCGTCCATATCCTTAGCCTGCCCGCCCTGCGCCTCGAGGGTTTTCTTTTATGGACGCACACCAATAGGCTATGGGTCGGAAGTGCGCGCTTCGCAATGCCTTCGCGAAGGCAAGTTGGTGCCTATCCACAGAAGACATACATTCTCCATAATTACCCGCTGATCTCATTGTCTACCGCAAACACTTCCGAAACCCCCAGGCCAGTCGAGGGAGGGGTCTCTTGTAGGTCAATATAGGCTTAAACCAATGTCACAATCAAATGTGTTTTTCATGCCATGGTTGTGTTATCGACGTCCGGTAATGAAGACGGAGACCAGACGGTTCATCGAGAATGTGAGTATACTGTCGCAAGTACATGACCACACCGATTGCTTCAAATAAATTAGAAATTGAAAATCAAAGAAGTCAAAAGGTGATGTGAGTCAACATCTCAGCAATTGACTGGGAGAGAGAGAGTGATAATTATTTGTGTAGTCAATCTGCAGAGTCACAGCCTTTCTTCTTCAACCATTTCTTGGGTGAGTGGCAGACTACTTGTTATTATTCCCCCTAACACACCTGCGCTATCACTGCCAAGTCTAAACCCACAGACACTCATAAACACAAAAGACATTAAGGATTCTAAAGTGGCAAAACTCTGCTATAAGGAAGCACTAACGTGTGAAATCTACTTAGACAAGTATTAAAAAAAAAAAAATACATTTAAAGAAGGCAATATCAACCACCTATCTTGGGCCCCACCCTCTTCAGCCTTCACCATACCCCCCAACACACACACCGGCACTCTCACGCTTTCCCAATAATCATTGCGTCCGAAGAAATGTCCGGGAACAAATCATAAGTGAACACACATGCACAAACACCATCTTTTTCCTTACAGCTGTTGTCAATGGTTTAAATTATCCTCTTTCCTACATCTCAACAATAGTGGAGACATTGGTAAGACAAATATCCTTATCACATTTCCTACAACATGATCGGTTAGAGCTCATTTTGAAAGAGTACTGTAAGCAGAACATACTGAGTAGGATTTTCAGAGTAATCAGCAAGCGTGACTGTTTGACTGCAGAGCAATATCTAGGCAAATTTAACACAGCTGTAGCTGTGAATCGTCTGCAGTGCTCCAAATACAAAGACACACATATACACCCACATACAGTATGCCACACCACACAGACACACGCACAGCTGAGATAAGTGAGTTCTTAACCTGTGCACATGGTCCAGAAACGTGTCTGCTCAGAACACTCCGAACAACGTGCTCTGGCTCCTCTCTCTCTTTCTCTCTCTCTTCTCTTTCTCGCTCTCTTCACAATGTCGTTTTTTCTCTTAGTCTTGTTTTTGCATATTTTTTTCTGCTATTATTTATCTTCTATCTCTTTTTTTCTCTTCCATTCACTGGTCACTGTTCTTTCATTATCTGATCTTCAATTCTCTCACCGTTCCGTCTCCCTCTCTCTCTACAGCAGTCTATGGAAACCTTTGTTGGCAATCTCACTCTCTTTTGCTCTCTCTCTCTCTCTCTTTTGCTCTCTCTTCTCTCTCTCTCTCTCTCTGCAGTAGCCTACAGAGTATAGGTGCTGTCCTTCTTGTCTGTCTGTCCATCTGTCTGTTGGTCAGTCTGTCTGTGAGGCAGTGTCTGTTGTGGCAGTCCAGTCCATACTGATCAATGGCTTAGCTGCAAGCAAGCTTAACTACCTAGCGCCTCCCACCTCAGCTTAACACTTCAGAGCGTGTGTGTCGGCGTGTGCGTGTCGGGCGTGGCGTGTCGGCGTGTGTGTGTGTGAGAGAGAGGAGACTTCCATCCCACACACTGCTTTCCAGAGCTTTTAGCCTCCACAGTACCTACCCAGAAAACACTCGCCAGCTGACCACTCCATACCCCACGCGAAGCACTCCAGCGCCGACACACAATTCACATCTTAGTATTGAACGTCATTACCATTTCTCCTTCCTTCATCCAGTATTTTATATTGACAGCCTTAATACTAGGAAGATGTGTTCTTAATTCAGGCCTTGTATGGACACAGAGGATAGCTGTTAGCCAGCCTGCCAGCTTAGTGGAGCTGCCACTAGCATAGTCAGTGTAGTCAGCTCAGCTATCTCCATTGAGACTGTGTCTGTGCTCGACCTAGGTTGGGCAAAACTAAACATGGCGGTGTTCGGCGCTTAGCAATCTCACTAGGATAAAGACTCCTCCATTCCTGCCATTATTGAAAGAGATCGTGATACCTCACATCTCAAAATAGGGCTACTTAATGTTAGATCCTCACTTCAAAGGCAGTTATAGTCAATGAACTAATCACTGATCATAATCTTGATGTGATTGGCCTGACTGAAACATGGCTTAAGCCTGATGAATTTACTGTGTTAAATGAGGCCTCGTCTCATGGTTACACTAGTGACCATTATCGCCCCGTGCATACCCGCAAAGGCGGAGGTGTTGCTAACATTTACGGATTTTCAGATTTTACAACAAAAAAAAAAATGACGTTTTCGTTCTTTTGAGCTTCTAGTCATGAAATCTATGCAGCCTATTCAATCACTTTTTATAGCTACTGTTTACAGGCATCCTGGGCCATATACAGCGTTCTCCACTGAGTTCCTTAATTCCTATTGGACTTGTAGTCATATGCAGATAATTTCAAATTTTTGTGATTTTAATGATTTACATGGAAAAAGTCACAGACCCACTCCAAAAGGCTTTCGGAGCCATCATGCGACTCAGTGGGTTTTGTTCCAACATGTCTCTGGACCTACTCACTGCCACAGTCATTACTCTGGACCTAGTTTTGTCCCATGGAATAAATGTTGTAGATCTTAATCTCCCTCTGNTCCACCCAGAATCTCTTTCTCATCCACCCATTTACTCTTCTCCATCCACCACAAATATCTCTTTCTCCATCCACCCATATGCCTCTTTCTCCATCCACCCATATGTCTCTTCTCCATCCACCCATATGTCTCTTCTCCACCACCCATTATGTCTCTTTCTCATCCACCCAAGATATCTCTTTCTCCATCCACCCATTTATCTCTTTCTCCATCCACCCAGATATCTCTTTCTCCATCCACCCATAATCTCTTTCTCCATCCACCCATATGTCTCTTTCTCCATCCACCCAGATATCTTCTTCTCCATCCACCCATATGTCTCTTTCTCCATCCACCCATTTACTCTTTCTCCGTCCACCATATGTCTCTTTCTCCATCCACCCATATGCTCTTTCTCCATCCACCCATATGTCTCTTTCTCCATCCACCCATATAGCTCTTTCTCCTCCCATATGTCTCTTTCTCCGTCCACCCAGATATCTCTTCTCATCCACCCATATGTCTCTTTCTCCATCCACCCAGATATCTCTTTCTCCATCCACCCATATGTCTCTTTCTCCATCCACCCAATATCTCTTTCTCCGTCCACCCAGATATTCTTTCTCCGTCCACCCATATGTCTCTTTCTCCATCCACCCAGATATCTCTTTCTCCATCCACCCATAGTCTCTTTCTCCGTCCACCCATATGTCTCTTTCTCCCCCCATTCTTTCTCTCAGCCTACTTTCCCAGCATACAGAAGACTGTGAGCCCAGAATCAAACAGAACAACTGCAGACACTCATCCTCACCTCTTATTCTCACCCCTCACCCCTCCTCACCTCATCCCTCACCCCTCTCCCTATTTAAGGTGTTGTCCCCCAAAACGCATTCATGTCAACCCATCACTATGTCCCCACCCTCTTATTGTATGTCTCTGCTCTTAAAGTTGAGAGAGAAGATGTGTATCTCAGTGAAAGAGTTGTGAAACAACTCTTGGCAAAGAGAGAGAAGGGAACGAAAACAAAGAGAGAAACCTATCACATCATATAAACAATACTACTAGAAAGTGAATGAGGAGGTGGCTGAGAAGTGCACTTCAGAATCAGCTCTAGACTTGTTTAATACTGTACCAGAAGCCTAATAGAGGAGTTGGACAGAGGCCCAGACAAACAATGTTCCGCTCATGTAATAACACAAGCAAATGCTGCTTGTCTCAGTTGTTTATGTGGGCTGTTATCATATCAAACTGTTTCATATCAGACTGTTATCTATCAGACTGTTATCGTATCAGACTGTAATCAATCAACTGTTATCATATCAACTGTTATCATATCAAAACTTTATCATATCAAACTGTTATCATATCAAACTGTATCGTATCAGACTTTATCATATCAAAACTGTTATCATATTAAACTTTATCATATCAAACTGTTATCATAGCAGACTGTATCATATCAAACTGTTATTCATATATCAAACGTTATCTACAAACTGTTATCATATCAGACTGTTATCATAGCAGACTGTATCATATCAAACTTTATCATATCAAACTGTTATCATATCAAACTGTTATCATATCAGACTGTTATCATATCAGGCTGTGATTATATCAGCTGTAATATCAGCTGTTATCATATCAGGCTGTTATCATATCAGACTGTTATCATATTCAGCTGTTATCATATCAAACTGTTATCATATCAGACTGTTATCATAATCAGACGTAATAATATCAAACTTATCAAATCAAAACTGTTATCATATCAGACTGTTATCATATCTAACTTATCATATCAAACTGTTATCATATCAAACTGTTATCATATCAAACTTAATCATATCAAGACTGTTATCGTATCAGACTTTTATATCAAACTGTGATCATGATATAACTGTTATCATATCAAACTGTTATCATAGCAGACTGTTATCATATCAAACTGTTATCATATCAAAACTGTTATCATATCAAACTGTTATCATATCAGACTGTTATCATATCAGGCTTTATTATATCAGGCTGTTATCATATCAGGCTGTTATCATATCAAGCTTTATCATATCAGACTGTTATCATATCAGGCTTTTCATATCAAACTGTTATCATATCAGACTGTTATCATATCAGACTGTTATCATATCAAACGTTATCATATCAGTCTGTTATCATACGAGGCTGTATCATATCAGACTGATCATTTCAGGCTGTTTCATATCAGACTGTATCATATCAGGCTGTATTCATATCAAACTATTACATATCAGACTGTATCATATCAGACTTTATCATATCCAGACTGTTATCATATCAGACTGTTATCATATCAAACTGTTATCATATCAGTCTGTATACTATCAGTCTGTTATCAAATCAGGCTGTTATCATATCAGACTGTTATCATATCCAGACTGTTATCATACGAGGCTGTTATCATATCAGACTGTTATCATATCAGGCTGTATCTATCAGACTGTTATCATACGAGGCTTTATCATATCAAACTGTTTCATATCAGACTGTTATCATATCAGCCTGTTATCATATCAAACTGTTATCATATCAGGCTTATCATATCAGACTGTTATCATATAAGGCTGTTATCATATCAGGTGTTAGGGAAAACATGTGACCGAAGCAACTTTGAACTGGTATGATCATTGGTGCCAGATCCAGTATCTCAGAAAGCCGCCCTCCTGGCTTTTCACCCCAGACCGTTTCTAGAGTTACCAAGACGGTGAGACAAACCACAAAACATCTAGTCAGCAGCATCTGGCCAAAACAGCATCGTTGATGAGAGATTGGAAGGAGAACGCAAGAATCGTGTCTAAATCAAATCAAGTTTATTTTATATAGCCCTTCGTACATCAGGCTAATATCTCGAAGTGCTGTACAGAAACCCAGCCTAAAACCCCAAACAGCAAGCAATGCAGGTGTAGAAGCACGGTGCCTAGGAAAAAACCCTAAGAAAGGCCAAAAAACCTAGGAAGAAACCTAGAGAGGAACCAGGCTATGATGTGGCCAGTCCTCTTCTGGCATTGCCGGGTGGAGATTATAACAGACCATGGCCAAGATGTTCAAATGTTCATAAATGACCAGCATGGTCAAATAATAATCAGGAGTAAATGTCAGTTGGCTTTTCATAGCCGATCATTAAGAGTATCTCTACCGCTCCTGCGGTCTCTAGAGAGTTGAAAACAACAGGTCTGGGACAGGTAGCACGTCCGGTGGACAGGTCAGGGTTCCATAGCCGCAGGCAGAACAGTTGAAACTGGAACAGCAGCACGGCCAGGTGGACTGGGGACAGCAAGGAGTCATCATGCCCGGTAGTCCTGACGCATGGTCCTAGGGCTCAGGTCCTCCGAGAGAGAGAAAGAAAGAGAGAAGGAGAGAATTAGAGAGAGCATACTTAAAAGGAAATGTGTCTAATAGGCAGAAAACAGACAAATCACGGCGCAGAACGGCATCTCGGAACGCACAACTGGTCTGTCCTTGTCAGGGATGGGATATTGCAGCAGACGACCACACCGGGTTCCACTCCTATCAGAAGAAGCGGCTCCAGTGGGCACAGGATCACCAACACCGGACAGTTGAGGAGTGGAAGAACATTGTCTGGAACATGTTCAGGTTACTTGAGTGTCCCATACAGTCGCCAGACCTCAACCCAATGTGTGGAGTGTGTCAGTGTGGACCAACATTCCTGTGGAATGTTTCTGAAACCTTGTATAATGTCACAAGAGAATTCAGGCTGTTCTGGAGGCAAAGGGGGGGGGGGTACAACCCAGTACTAGATGGGTGTAATTAATAAACTGGCCTGTGAGTGTATATTGATCATATATTGGATCATATCTGACAAAACCATAGCTTGGCTACTCTACATCCTTCCATGAAAACCCACACTATCCTGGCATCTGCACAGATTCTGACCACTACTCCTTAATACATACTGCACTAACAAAGAGAGAGTGCATTAGATAATAGGAAGGATGGTATAGTATCTGTGTCAATATAGGATGGTTTAATGCTAAGCTGTGACTAGTTTCTTCAGACAGTGTCTGTCTGCAGTTCTCCTGTTACAACTAGCGGTGTGGAAACTCAGCCAAAGAGGACGCTGTGGGATCAGAGTCCGTCTGTTTACTGTCAACCGGATCCAGGATCAATATCCTCTGATAAAGGGACTTTGTTAACCAGTTATATAACTGAATTACTATGTCCATGTCTTGGAAAAGATGAGTTGTATTGACGCAAGAGTAAAGTACGATGCTTTGGAAATGATCACGAGGCATATCTGCAAATGTTGGGCTCTCCTGAGTGTGGACGTGTTCTTGTGGACCAGAATTCCCCACAAGAATAGTAAACAAATAAACATTTGACCAACTGGGGACATTTTATAAGTGCCCACGAGGCGTAAGTTCTATTTCTAGGGGGTTTAGAGTTAAGGTTAAAACTAGTGTTAGGGTTAGAATTAGGTTAAGGGTTAGGGTAGGAGCTAGGTTTAGTTTTAGGGTTAGGGTTAGAATTATGATAAGGGTTAGGGTAGGAGCTAGTTTCTATTAGGTTTATAGGGTTAGGTGTTAGGGAAAATAAGATTTTGAATGTCCCACAATTTAGCTGTACAAGACTGTGTGGTGTGGTTGTGTGTGTGTGTGTGTGTGTGTGTGTGTGTGTGTGTGTGTGTGTTGTGTGGTGTGTGTGTGTGTGTGTTGTGTGTGTGTGTCTGTGTGTTGTGTTGTGTGTGTGTGTTGTGTTGTATGTTTATCAATGGGGCTGCCTCAAGAGGAGTGATCTTAAGAAAAATGTAAATAGCGAAACACTTAAAAAGTGATCCTTTTTAGATAAAACTGTACCAAATATATTCACACGTCACCAAATAATTGATTAAAACACAGGTCTGCAGTAGCCTCAACAGCACTGTAGGGTAGCACCATGGTGTAGTTGGAGGACAGCTAGCTTCTGTTCTCCTCTTGGTACGTTGACTTCAATACAAACCTTCCAGAGGACGTCCTCCGACCTATCGGACCTCTTGCAGCATGAACTGACATGTTGTCCACCCAATCAAAGGATCAGAGAATGAATCTAGTACTGAAAGCATAAGCCACAGCTAGCTAGCACTATAGTGTATCAAATGTGGTGAGTAGTTGACTCAAAGAGAGAGAAAAGACAATAGTTGAACAGTTTTGAACAAATTACTTTCTTGAGAGAGAGAGAGAGAGAGAGCTATAAATATGTCACTTACTTAGCTTGTATTGAATGCAGCTAGCTAGTTTAGCCTACCCAAACACCCTTCTCAAACAGAGAGGAAGGGGAAGCGAATTTAGCTGACTATGGCTATCCAACACTGGAACTCTTCCAAGTCAAGGTAAGCTTTTGGTTTCATTAATTTATTGCCACCAGGGCACGCCGGTGTAACTGCTAATCTGCTAGCTACTGACTGTACACTGTACTGTATGATTGCAGCGGGTTTACTAACTCTTTAGTTCTAGTAGCCATGTTGACTATGACGTGACAATGATTTAGAATGTGTGTAGCGGTTAGCCGTCATGATATGAAGGTTTGGCTTGGAATGTTTTTTTTTTGCCTGGTCACAGACAGCTAATGTGTTGTGCACTAAAGTCCACAAGCAAAGGGAAAATATGAGAGGAAGAGAGAGCGTAGATAGATGCGAGAAGGAATTAAACATACAACAAGCTGTTTGTATGTGGCTGCTATGAAAGTGAACTGTGTTTGCGTGTGATCAGGAGTGTATTCATTGCGCCGATTCAGTTGAAAAACGTTTCTTAAACGGAAGCAAACGGAACAAAACAGGGATAAACATACCGGAATTTGTCCAATAGAAACTCTCGTTTGCAACTGTTGGACTTATGATTACACCCTAGATCAGATAGATGGAGGCAAGAGTGTGCAAGGCGATACTAAATGTGTCACTGTCTGTCACCTTGATTGCTCAAAATACTCTCGACCTGTGTGCACCTACGTTGAAATCTGTCATTCATAGGCTAGGTTGTAGCAACCTCATGATGGGTATAGGGAACATGAGTGTATCATGTAGTAGCCTAAACCTATCGCTGTCACATTGAACTGGGTGAATGGAATATGATTGACAGTCATCCAATAGGCTGTAATAGAAATAAGGCCATGCTCATTAAAATAAATATTGTCCTCCCTCATCTGAAACGGCACCGCCCGGCACTAGCGTGCATACTACCACACATGATCATTCCTGGTCAAACTGGCTAATTCAATGTGCTGGGCAGCTGTTCCGTTCCTGTGTTACCATGTTGCTGTGAATCGCATCAGTCTGGATTAGTTAGGCCTGATGTACTGAGTAACAAGTAAGGCATGAATAATCAAACCGTAGCAAAGTTAAACTGCAATACGCAATAGGATAGGAGAAGTGCAGATAAGGCGTGTGTAATCAATCATTAATCAGAGATGTAATACGTTCCTAAACTAATATATTATCTGGAATTTACTTGACTGTATATGCTTACTGTATCCAGAGATAGTTTAGTCAATACATTGACTGACCAAATCACAAACAAAACCTATTGAGCAAGTGACCAATTCACTTCCTGTAAACACCTATCACATCCAAAGACATATACTTATAGAAACACAGTAATGATTCACAGTCTGTAATCACCAAACACAATGCATGCGGCTGAGGATAAATCAAGGGATTTGTTGCTGTAAATAATGGCCTTCAGCCTAGGAGAACACAGTAATCATCTTTATGTTAAAGAAAGTACAGCCGGGTATTCATCACGGCACTGTCAGAGCCCCTGCAAGGGTCATAAACCTCTGAGAACGCACCATTTATATCCGCTTCGTCTGACACGTGCTATTTCCCAAGATCAGCCCCATTCACCAAAGGAGGCTGGCAGCAATTAGCCTACCTTGTCGCAAGGCAGAATGCACATTCATACACATTCATTCCCTCATTCCCCTTGCAGTTTGCCACTCGCTCAAGAAGTGCTGATCGTTATCCATCAGGAGGACATTAGAGGAACTTTTTCTCTGTGTTGTCCATTTCCCTGGCAAGACCTGCCTGGGTCGTATTGATCACATGTGCATGCACAATTTAACAGGAAATGGTCATTGGATTTCTTACGGTCCCCTTAACACAGCCCACTGCTGCATCGGTGGACTCCTAGCATATTTTGTCTAATTGTCCAAATGATGATGGCTTTTTCTGCCATTTTTTTTTACGGCAGGGATAAGAGCTGGAGGTACGACTATATCAATGAAACTGTTTTCAGGGACAAAAAAAAAAAGTTGAAACGTGTAAACGTTTCTGTTTTAAAAATGTTGTGGGTAAAGATCTGAGTGGTCCATCCATTGGATAGCCATAGTCATGGGATGTGAACAAATGGATTGCCATTGCATAATGTTGAGTATTGATGTGTTGGTGGACTGTTTTCCCTGTTTCCTTTGCTGTTCTTATGCAAATTGGGCAACAACTAGATAATTCCTCCTCCGTTGCAACATGCTACGGTCCTGTTGTCTGTTGTAACATGCTACGGTCCTGTTGTCCGTTGTAACATGCTACGGTCCTGCTGTCCGTTGTAACATGCTACGGTCCTGCTGTCCGTTGCAACATGCTACGGTCCTGCTGTCCGTTGTAACATGCTACGGTCCTGCTGTCCGTTGTAACATGCTACGGTCCTGTTGTCTGTTGTAACATGCTACGGTCCTGTTGTCCGTTGTAACATGCTACGGTCCTGCTGTCCGTTGTAACATGCTATGGTCCTGATGTCCTGTTGTAACATGCTACGGTCCTGCTGTCTGTTGTAACATGCTACGGTCCTGCTGTCCGTTGTAACATGCTACGGCCCTGCTTGTCCGTTGCAACATGCTAACGGTCCTGCTGTCTGTTGCAACATGCTACGGTTCCTGTTGTCCGTTGCAACATTGCTACGGTCTTGCTGTCCGCTGCAACATGCTACGGTCCTGCTGTCTGTTTGCAACATGCTACGCGTCCTGTTGTCCGTTGTAACATGCTACAGTCTTGCTTCTGTTTAACATGCTACGGTCCTGTTGTCTGTTGTAACATGCTACGGTCCTGCTGTCCGTTTAACATGCTACGGTCTTGCTGTCCGTTGCAAAATGCTACGGTCCTGCTGTCTGTTTGCAACATGCTACGTCCTGTTGTCTTGAACATGCTACAGTCTTGCTGTTGTTGTAACATGCTACGGTTCCTGTTGTCTGTCTGTAACATGGCTACGGTTCCTTCTGTCCGTTTGTAAACATGCTACGGTCTTCTGTCCGTTGTAACATGCTACGGTCCTGTTGTCCGTTGTAACATTGCTACAGTCTTGCTGTCTGTTGTAAACATGCTACGTCCTGTTGTCTGTCATGTAAACATGCTACGGTCCTGCTGTCCTTGTGTAACATGCTACGGTCTTGCTGTCCGTTGCAACATGCTTACGTTTGTGTCCGTGTACATGCTACGGTCTGCTGTCTGTTGCCAACATGCTACGGTCCTGCTGTCTGTTGTAACATGCTACGTCCTGTTGTCCGTTGTAACATGCCTACGGTCCTTGCTGGTCCGTTGTAACATTGCTACGGTTCCTGCTGTCCGTTGTAACATGCTACTGTCCTGTGTGTCTGTTGCAACATGCTACGGTCCTGTTGTCCGTTTGTAAACATTGCTATGTCCTGTTGTCCGTTGTAACCATGCTACGGTCCTCTGTCTGTTGTAACATGCTACGGTCCTTTGTCCGTTGCCAACTTGCTACAGTCTTGTCGTCCGTTGTAACATGCTACGGTCTTGTTTGTCCGTTGCAACATGCTACGGTCCCCTGTTGGTCCGGTTGTAACATGCTACGGTGTCCTGTGGTCCCTTGCAACATGCTACGTCCTGTTGTCCGTTGTAACATGCTACGTCTGTGTCCGTATAACATGCTACGGGTCCTTGTTGTCGTTGCAACATGCTACGTCCTTGTGTCCGTTGTAACATGCTACGGTCCTGTTGTCCGGTGTGTAACATGCTACGGTCCTGCTGTCTGTTTGTAACATGCTTACGGTCCTGTTGTCTGTTGTAATATGCTACGGTCCTGCTGTTTGTTGTAACATGCTACGGTCCTGTTGTCCGTTGTAACATGCTACAGTATTGCTGTCCGTTGTAACATGCTACGGTCTTGCTGTCTGTTGTAACATGCTACGGTCCTGTTGTCCGTTGTAACATGCTACTGTCCTGTTGTCTGTTGTACATTGCTACGGTCCTGCTGTTCGTTGCAACATGCTACGGTCCTGCTGTCTGTTGTAACATGCTATGGTCCTGCTGTTCATTGCAACATGCTACAGTCCTGCTGTCCGTTGTAACATGCTACGGTCCTGCTGTCTGTTGCAACATGCTACGGTCCTGCTGTCCGTTGTAACATGCTACGGTCCTGCTGTCCGTTGCAACATGCTACGGTCCTGCTGTCCTGGACTAACAGTCTGTCCTCACATTATTTTTGCCCCATGTTAATAAAAAAGAACTTGTAAGACAATACCAAAGGTACATCAATGCTTATGGTGTTTTGGTTACTTCATTTCATTTGAAGTTTCATTTGAGGATTTGGGCTTTTTTAAAGCATCCTGCCATTGGCCCTAACACTTTTATTGTTTCACTAGCAGCGATGCTAATGCTGGCTGTAGGGTAAGTAAATAAAGAAAGCAAATTTATATTTTTGGTCATTGTCTCTCAGGATGAAAATATATATTTTTAAATTGTCCCAAAAATTAAGTATATTTCTAATTTTTCATGTACTGCCCCTTTAAAAGGCAGTTGTTTTTACCACAGCAATATGACCAGGTTAGTATTTACTTCAACATGATACTACAATCACATGATGGTAAATCAGCTTTTTTGTACAAATGTACTTCGGAAAAAAGCCCAACATTCTTTGGGGAGTGGGAAAGGAATTTTACATTTGCTAAAATAACTGTCTGATTTGATTATGTGTTATTTCAGATAACATTATTTACATGTCTAATGATGTTTTGAAAATAATTATATTGATATTATGATACGATTGTTGCTATTTTCAATTATTTTTTCTTGGTGTGAAAATGGCCATATTAATGCAGAAACACTAAACAATGAATTATATGAATTAAGAAAAAGTTTATTGATAAAATGTTTTGAAAAATTGTATAAACCACCTTTGGGCTACGATCCAAACTATACCTTTGGGGTGAAAATGACCCCAGTCAGTTGTATGGGGGATTACATTATGAAAGAGGTTGCTGTTTTACAAAGCAAAACATGAATCACATAATCCCAATGTTAAATCATTTCACCTCAAAGACCCATAACAACGACCAAATCAAAATGGATATAGAAAAGGTCCATAGCTTTACCAAATGGAAAACACAAGGCAGAATAGCATCCTTCAAAGCACTCCCTTCAAACCAACATTCAGTTCCAGGCAGAGAGAGGTCATATAGATATGATGAGATTGAAGGGTTCAGGTCACATGGCAGGATGACAGCCAAACGTCTGAGAGATTCAGAAAGATTTAATAGAGTCGAAGGGAAAGGCTAGATGTTCACCTACAGAGGGAAACCTTTACCTCTCCCATGACCCCTTATCTTAGGCAGAACCTTTAAGCCCTAAGTCCCTCCCAAAAATCCTTACCACCTTTTACCCCTTTAATATCTTCACATTGCATCCACCGCCACCAGCCCCAACCCACTCAAACCTTTCCACCCTTCTAACCCTGATCTAAAGAGTTTGCCCTGGAATCGTTCAACCCAGCTATCTGGCCCAAATCTCTAAACCCCCTTCATGTCTCAACCATGACCACATCTCCTTCAAATCCTTCAATCCCATCTGCCCCTACTGGGAACTTCTGCCCCTTCACTCCCTCAACTCTGACCCCAATTCACTCAACCATACATCCCAATCCCAATGGCCACCACTAGCTTCCCCTCCTGTCCTTTCTCCAATAGCCAACAACACACACACACACACAACACACACAACACAACACACACACACACACACACACACACACACACATCACACACACACACACACACACACACACACACAACACACACACACACACACACACACACACACACACCACACACACACCACACACACACACACACACACACACACCACAACCTCACAACACACAAACATGTACACACCACACACCTCTCCCCACCCCCCTCCATTGTGACAGGTGTTACCATCCATGTAAACTATATTTACTAATAATGAACGTCTTCTAAACATATTGTTTCACACCCAATAGGAACCTGTTCTTAAAACATACTGTTTCTACCCAATAGGGAACCTGTTAAAACATACTGTTTCTACCCAATAGGAGGTATAAACCTGCTTTTAATAAACCATAACTACTGCTTTCTACCTAAATAGGAACCTGTTATAAACATACTGTTTTCTAACCGAAATAGGGAAACCTGTTATAAACATATACTGTTTCTACCAATAGGGAACACTGTCTAAAACATACTTTCGACCCAAAGGAACCTGTTATAAACATTACTGTTTCTACCCAAATAGGAACCTGTTTTCTAAAACCACACTGTTTCGTACCCAAATAGGACACCTGTTATAAACATACTGTTTCTACCCAATAGGGAACCTGTTATAAACATACTGTTTCTACCCAATAGGGAACCTGTTATAAACATACACAGGAAACTGGTCATCAACAGAGGGTGTATGTGTCAAGGGTAACCTGGATGCTTTCCGCCATGACCTGAAGTCCACCTTTAGAATTACATTTATTACGCATGTAAGCTTTAGGCCTGCTGTCAGACATCTATTTATTCATTGTAATTTATAGGGATTTAATTTACGTGCTGATCAAAACTAACAGTAACGTTAACTGATTATTGTCATTATTGGTTAGTGGGTTGGACACTGGACTGTTGGCTAATTAGAATTAATCATAACACAATACTGAATTATTTTATTAGGCTTTAGTTTAATAATACTATTTTAGGGACAGTGATGGCTGTTGCTTTAAACCATGAGGTCACATGTTGTCTTATCAAACTGACCTCGTGTTTGAGTTCTCCCGATTTACCCGTTGAGACCAAACTTGAACTGTGATCATCTTCAACTCAAGCCATTGTTATGACTGTCCCTGAAATATATATGTTTCTGTCAACACACCTATCATCTAGAAGCATGTTTTGCTTTTGATACTGGGTTGCTCAAACTCCAATGAGATATTGGCTTAAAGGTAAAGTAGTGGATTCAACCGGAATAGTACAGGCAAAGAATTACAGCAAGTTGTTTTGACTGTTAGGTTTATTCAAAATTCAAAAAGGCACTCGTACATCTGAGCAACCTTTGTTTCAGGTGCCGGGTAACATCTTCATCTTAAATGATCAAATGCCCGTACATGTTATGTTGTAAATGTGAACATGAATTTAATGCTACCATTTCAGATGACTCTTCATTCTTGCACTGTTACCCAATGATTAATGAAAGCTTACTTGATAGCTCGATGTCCACGTTGTGGTTTCACAGACGTGTTTAATGCTTATTGGCCCTCGACTCCAACCCCATTCCATGCATTGAACAGATGTGAGTGGAGAAATGTCTACATAAGCGTGCAAATTGTAAACACTCACAAAGCTCTGACGAAGACCTTGAGGCCGATGCGTAAAGCTTAATAAAGAGCAGTGATACTATCAAGAGCAATGTGCGGGTTTCTACTGTTAAGTTAATTGAATTCTCATCCCTCACGTTGCATGTGTACTACAGCGTCCATACAGTGGTTCCTCGAGCATTCCTACATTTCCTTGGAACAGTGAACACATATTGCTATGATTCCTTAATGACTAACTCATCTAAAGCCAGACACACCTGCAATTACAGGGAGCAAAGATGATAGCTCATTGGACGTGTTGTGAAATGCAGCCTGACGTGTTGTTCTAGATCAGAAGAAACCGAATGCATTTTTCTAGATTAGATGAAACTTAAAAATGGTAGAACTCTGTTATTTACCTCAGGAAAGTAGATGAGAATCCAGCAATGGTTTTAGCTATCTTTCCACTAAGAGAAAACATGTGCACAACTAAATAAATATATAATGATTATAACAAATAAGTTTGCACTGCTGGGCAAAACCTGGCACAATCCTGTACTGAAGAAACACACGCTATCATCGTTTTGAATTAGCAGAGTCATTAGCTCAGCGAACATGTTGATGGGAGGATTCTACACAGATACACCATTTTAGCAAATCATATAAAATGGAAAGGGGGTGATATCTTATTAATTAATCTGGTATCCCACGGTTACCAGATACCCTCAGGCTAAATGCATTAGTGACAAAACCGGTGGGCTATGTCTTGAATAGAGCTGTTGAATTGACCCCCCCCCCCCCTCTGTCAAATATGTCTGATTAGTATCTTGATTTTAAATGAGTGAGATACTGTACATCAGTAAAACAACTGTTTGTGTTGAACTGTTAGTGCTGGTGTAGCCTACCAATAGCATAACTTAAAACTATACCATCTCCTCTAAAAAATCTCCCCGATTAATATCAGCTTTACATTTGCTCGTTGTGCCTTGAACTGAGGAAAAACCTGCTCTACAACCTTTTTGAACAGTGTTCACAGTTCAGCTATTTACACCCCGACATCAAATGTCATCTCCGAACGAGGCTGGAGCCCAGCACAGCTCTAATTAATCAAATCTATAGCCCGGGGCCCTTGTAAACAAATCATTTCCAATGTAACAGTGACCTTGTATAATTTCAATTAAAAACATGAAATGCATGTGTTTAAAGATACACTGAGTGTACAAAACATTATGAACACCTGCTCTTTCCATGACATAGACTGACCAGGTGAATCCAGGTGAAAGCTATGATCCCTTATTGATGTCACTTGTTAAATCCACTTCAATCAGTGTAGATGAAGGGGAGAAGACAGGTTAAATAATGTGTTTTAAGACTTGAGACAATTGAGACATGGATTGTGTATGTGTGCCATTCAAAGGGTGGATGAGCAAGAACAAATATTTAAGTGCCTTTGAACAGGGTGTGGTAGTAGGTGCCAGGTGCACCGGTTTGTGTCAAGAACTGCAATGCTGCTGGGTTTCCCATGTGTATCAAGAATGGTCTACCACCTAAAGAACATCCAGAAAACATGACACAACTGTGGGAAGCATTGGAGTCAACATGGGCCAGCATCCCTGTGGAATGCTTTCAACACCTTGTGGAGTCCATGTCCCGAAGAATTGAGACTGTTCTGAGGGCAAAAAGCGGGAGGTTTTTCAACTCAATATTAGGAAGTTGTCCTTGTGTTTTGTACACTCAGTGTGTATACTCTGTACCACAGGAGGTTGGTGGCACCTTAATTGGGGAGGAGGGGCTTGTGGTATAGGCTGGAGTGGAATAGGTGGAATGGTATCAAATACATTAAACACATGGTTTCCAGGCGTTTGAAATAATTTTATTTACTTTGTTCCAGACATTATTATGAGTTGTCCTCCCTTCACCAGCCTCCACTGCACTGCACTGAGGATACATTATTGAGTCCTGGATGTACTGAACATTTGTCCATCATAACAGCACTGTGATGTGTAACAGGCAGGAAGATGGGATGTGTAACAGACAGGAAGATGAGATGTGTCATGGAAAGGAAGATGAGATGTGTAACGGACAGGAAGATGAGATGTGTAACGGACAGGAAGATGAGATGTGTCATGGAAGGAAGATGAGATGTGTAACGGACAGGAAGATGAGATGTGTAACGGACAGGAAGATGAGATGTGTAACGGACAGGAAGATGAGATGTGTCATGGAAAGGAAGATGAGATGTGTAACGGACAGGAAGATGAGATGTGTAACGGACAGGAAGATGAGATGTGTCATGGAAAGGAAGATGAGATGTGTAACGGACAGGAAGATACGATTGGTAATGGACAGGAAGAGTGAGATGTGTAACGGACAGGAAGATACGATTGGTAATGGACATGACGACGAGATGTGTAACGGACAGGAGATGAGATGTGTAACGGCCAGTAATATTAGATGTGTCACGGACAGGAAGATGAGATGTGTAACGGACAGGAAGATGAGATGTGTAACGGCCAGTAATATTAGATGTGTCACGGACAGGAAGATGAGATGTGTAACGGACAGGAAGATGAGATGTGTAACGGACAGGAAGATGAGATGTGTAAGAGATGTGTTCACTGACAAATATGAGTGAAATACTAAAAAAAAAAATGACGCCCTTCCATGGAAGGTTACCTATAGCAAAGGCAATCTCCATTAAAACAGCAACCTATAGCACAGGCAACCTCCATTAAAACGACAACCTATAGTAAAGGCAATCTCCATTAAAACGACAACCTATAGCAAAGGCAATCCCATTAAAACGACAACCTATAGCAAAGGCAATCTCCATTAAAACGACAACCTATAGCAAAGGCAATCTCCATTATAACGACAACCTATAGCAAAGGCAATCTCCATTAAAACAGCAACCTATAGCAAAGGCAATCTCCATTAAAACGACAACCTATAGCAAAGGCAATCTCCATTAAACAGCAACCTATAGCAAAGGCAATCTCCATTAAAACGACAACCTATAGCAAAGGCAATCTCCATTATAACGACAAATAAGCAAAGGCAATCTCCATTAAAACGACAACCTATAGCACAGGCAACCTCCATTAAAACGACAAACTATAGCACAGGCAACCTCCATTAAAACGACAACCTATAGCAAAGGCAATCTCCATTAAAACGACAACCTATAGCAAAGGCAATCTCCATTAAAACGACAACCTATAGCAAAGGCAATCTCCATTAAAACAGCAACCTATAGCACAGGCAATCTCCATTATAACGACAACCTATAGCAAAGGCAATCTCCATTAAAACAGCAACCTATAGCAAAGGCAATCTCATTAAAACGACAACCTATAGCAAAGGCAATCTCCATTAAAACGACAACCTATAGCAAAGGCAATCTCCATTATAACGACAATCTATAGCACAGGCAACCTCCATTAAAACGACAACCTATAGCAAAGGCAATCTCTGCCTTAATCGACATCCACGTCTTTGGCGCCCGGGGAACAGTGAATTCACTGCCTTCCTCAGAGGCGGATTTTTACCTTGTCAACTCTGGGATGCTATCCAGCAACCTATCGATTACTGACCCAACGCTCCTACCCACCAGGCTACCTGCCGGGTCAGTATAAGGTTACGTATTCTATGAGGTTATTTGCGTTCAGGGTTTTGATTTTAAGCTGGAGTGTATAGCCTGTAGCCTACAGTAGTAGGCTTCTGATCTGATTTTTGGGACTAGTTCTGGGACTAGTTCTGGGACTAGTTCTGTCGAGCTGACAGCTGTCAACTATGTTATAGGGTCCAGTAGAGGCTGCTGAAGGAAGGACGGATCATAATAATGTCCATAACGGAGCGAATGGAATGACATCAAACACCTGGAAACCATGTGTTTGATGTATTTGATACCATTCCACTGATTCCGCTACAGTCATTACCACGAGCTCGTCCTCCCCAATTAAGGTGCCCCCATTCTCCTGTGATCCTTTGTGTGTGTTCATTTTCATATTTGTACGCATAGTTTAAGCTCACAATGGATCACAGGCATTGTATTATTATTATTATATATTTTATTTTTGGAGGGTATATCAACTTTATTTTTGCAGATATTTTGATCCTAGACATTATTTAGATACGCTCTGCTCTTCATTATTCAATGGACTCATATTGCATTTCAGCACAAATGCTCTTTTACAATTTCCTCCTCCCAACAGATCATTTCAGCACCATGGACAGAACCTCTCAACAGATCCTTTCAGCACCATGTACAGCTCCACTCAACAGATCATTTCAGCACCATGGACAGCTACACTCAACAGATCATTTCAGCACCATGGACAGAACCTCTCAACAGATCCTTTCAGCACCATGGACAGCTCTGCTCGACACATCCCTTTTGGATTGATGGAGAGCAAGGGAGAGCAAGAGCTCTGCTGTTTTTCCCTTCAGTTTATATATCGCACACACACAAACATCCTCTC
>NW_019947624.1:49888-53215 GCF_002910315.2 Salvelinus sp. IW2-2015
CGCGCACACACACACACACACACACACACAGGCGCGCGCGTGCACACACACACACACACACACACACACACCTGCCTTTGGGCTATTTCTCCCAAGCCAGCTCTTCATCATGATCCAGTGCTCTAGAGTGTTTGTGTGTTACTGCATGGGCTTATCTAATGTACTACCATGACTGAAGCTGCAAACAGAAACCGCTTTTTTTTTGTAGGCCCAGACTTGAATTGATTGAAGACACAAATGAATAGAGACGAGACAATGTCACCGTGGCATTGGGATCCTGGTCGATCCAATTCTCTGAACAACAGCTTTTATGGAGTCATTCCTTTCATGGTATTCTGTCATCATATCGTTGACATTAATAGTCACAGCAGGAGCTGAGAAATGTCTCTGAAACCTTCATTTGTAATCAGACTTTTCTACCGTCTATTCAACAACCAAGAGACAATCAGGCCCATGAAGACCACAACAACCACGGATGTGGAGCATTGAGTCTGTGGCTGAAAATGTCATCTATAGGTCAGGAATGAATGTGGATGGATGGTGCAACGCTCCTGATGGAAATATCTTTTCACAGGTCTCTGTAGAATTGATTCCTCGGCCGCGCGGACGTTTCCCCATCTTCTGCTAACGCAACTTCATCATCGGACAGTTGACGTATCATAAACCGTAACCTAAAGATCATTTTTTTTAAAAATGTAAATGTTGAAAGGAATTCAAATTGATTCTCCTTTTTAGACCCAAATAGGTGCGCTTAAACCTGTTGTGTGTGTACAAAATCAAAGGAAAACAAATTTTGCCCTGCAACCATGAGAAGCTCCTGTTGAATTCTAGATCTGTTGTACTTTTACTATCAACACTAACAATGAACCAATTGAAAAATGTCTCCTTAGCCGCAACAAAAAACAAGATATTCAATTKCCCCCCCCCCCCCCCCRCTTTTCTAAGCCCTAGACATCTCTTGAATAGAACGAACGTCAGCGATGTTGTACACAGGCGTCTTCAGCGGTGGCTCGGAAACACAGTACAACGCCGTACCTGCGGCTGACACGACACACACAGAACCAGTGACTCACAACAAGGTGGAGAGCAGATAATACATTCATGGGACTGTAAGCAGATTTGTGTGTACGCCTTGACTTATAGGCAGATCATTGGGAGCCTCCTGTAAACAGGCGTTTAGAAAAAAATCAAAGCCTTAAATGGGAAAATACATTTATTAACTCAATCCTCTTAGTTCAGGTTCAGCTCTTCGCTTAAATTAAGTTTGTTGTTGGATTTCACAGGATATTAGGAGACGGAGGAAAGGAAGGAAGGAAGGAAGGAAGGAAGGAAGGAAGGAAGGAAGGAAGGAAGGAAGGAAGGAAGGAAGGGGACATCAGAATCACTGGCATATCATCGAAAGCCATTTTGTTTTACTGTAATTTCATGCCCTTTGGAATTATATTGTGTAGCACGGCAACATGGAAAATACAACACATACTGTACACACAGAGTTTGGATCTGCTTTGTGTTCTGCAGCTCCTGTTTTTCTGCAACAATGAATGGCATTAAATGAAGAGGTTCAGTCCATTTCATTGTGATTTGTAATCAGAAATGATTGCTTATGGCCTGCGTACCTTCATGTGTTTGTAAAATATGACTGTTCTCAAAATTGATATCATTAGACTTTAGATGTGTATGAATTTATTATTTATTTAACTCTATTGTTTAGCTGGAATTGAATGTTGGTATTCTGTATATTTGACTGTGATATGTGGTTGCCTCACCTAGCGATCTTAAAATGAATGCTCTAACTGTCAATGCCTCTGGACTAGAGCATCTGCTAAATGACTTAAATGTCAAATGTAAATGTTTTACAGAGCTCATAGTACTGTATATAATATATATATATATATCATTTTTCATTGATGTCACAAATGTATAATTTGTCCATTTCTTTATTGAAATGTAGTTATTTGTCACATTAGACCGTGTAAAACCTAGCAGTACACCTTATTTCTTTGAGAGTGAGGTGGATATTTAACATTTAGCAACAAAAAAATGATCTCTGAAATGAAACCGACAAGTGATATATTTTAAACAAAAAACTGTATTCCAGTGTGAACAAAACACACACCTGTCTCTTTGATAAGTTCTTTAAACAACACAAGTTAATTTTAACAACATTTCAGAAAAACTCGAGTCAAGGCCCTGCTATGATTTCTATGCATCTAGCACATCAACACCTCTCTGCCGCACTGTGTATATGATGAGCCATGTGCAGACTGTCCCTCAGTACCGAATGTACCTCAGTACAGACTGTCCCTCAGGACCGACTGTCCCTCAGTACCGACTGTCCCTCAGTACCGACTGTCCCTCAGTACCGACTGCCTCTCAGTACAGACTATCCCTCAGTACAGACTGACCTACAGTACACATTGTGAGGGACAGTCTTGTTACTGTTATCAGGTATGAGGCAGTCGTACTGGGGCAGTCTGTACTGAGGCAGTCGACTGAGGGGCAGTCTGTGTGAGGAGTCTGTACTGAGCAAGTCTACTGGAGGGCGTTCGTACTGGGGGCAGTCTGTACTGAGGCGTGCTGTGCTGAGGCACGTGGGTTCTGTAGGGCGTCTGTACTGTCTAGGTCAGTGTTTTTGTACTGAGGGACAGTCTGTGCTGAGAGGGACAGTCTGTGTGAGGACAGTCTGTCTGAGGCAGTCTTACTAAGGGCCAGTCTGTACTGAGGGCGTCTGTATGGAGCGTCTGACTGTAGTCAGTCTGTACTGTAGAGTCGTGTGTATGTAGTCAGTGTTATGAGGGCAGTTCTGGACTGAGCACAGTGTTCTGTAGGGCGTCTATGAGGCCGTCTGTTGAGGGCCGTCCTGTCTGAGGCCGTCTTACGGAGGACGTCTGTATGAGGCCAGTCTTATGAGGGACTCTTATGAGCACAGTCTTACTGTCAGGCTGTATGAGGGGTCTGTCTGCACAGCTGTTACTGTAGGTCAGTGTGACTGAGGACAGTCTGTAGGAGACAGTCGTATCTGTCGTCTGTTAATGTGGTTTCGTGGACTGTTAGCAGTCGTACTGAGGCTCTGTTACTGGGGCGTCTATGTGAGGCACGAGTCTGTACGTAGGTCGTTCTTACTGGGACGTCTTGTACTGGGTCAGTCTGTTTGAGGACAGTCTGTAATTGAGGACAGTTGATGCTGGGCCGTCTTACTGTAGGTCATCTTTACTGAGGCACAGTGTTATGTGGTCAGTGTGTACTGGGACAGTCTGTGTGAGGACAGTCTTATTGAGCCAGTGTTACTGTGTCAGTCTGTCTGAGGGCAGTTCTGTTACTGTAGTC
>NW_019947624.1:56914-61652 GCF_002910315.2 Salvelinus sp. IW2-2015
TTTCCAGTTTCCCCCTGTTTTAAAACAAAACCCATTTGGTTTTAACCAGTCTGTCAATGTAGATCAGTCTGTTAGTCAGGTTGTAAGGCAAGTCTTGTAACGAGTAGGTAGACTGTAACTCAGTCTGTAACTCAGTCTACTCCAACTGTAACTCAGTCTGTAACTCAGTCTGTAACTCAGTCTGCTCCAACTGTAACTCAGTCTGTAGCTCAGTCTGTAACTCAGTCTGTAACTCAGTCTACTCCAACTGTAACTCAGTCTAATCCAACAGTAACTCAGTCTAATCCAACTGTAACTCAGTCTGCTCCAACTGTAACTCAGTCTGCTCCAACTGTAACTCAGTTTGTAACTCAGTCTGCTCCAACTGTAACTCAGTCTGCTCCAACTGTAACTTATTTTACTAAGAGCTCTCTCCTATGGCAGGGAATGATGTGTGACAAATGCTTTATGGCTGTCACATATTCTATGGCCCTTTACTGTCACCAGTAATGCATATTTATTCATCAGTTCTACTCTCAGTACGTGTAACTTCCTCTAAGTGTCCCTGTAGAGCATGGGAACAGACAGTGAGTGATGCCTTTCCTACAAGCTCCATAACCAGCAATACAGTCATCAATCAATGTAGCACTACAAATAACACAAGATTGAACAGAAGCTCTGTTAGACAGACAGCCCAGCTCTGTTAGACAGACAGTCCAGCTCTGTTAGACAGACAGTCCAGCTCTGTTAGACAGACAGTCCAGCTCTGTTAGACAGACAGCCCAGCTCTGTTAGACAGACAGCCCAGCTCGGTTAGACAGACAGCCCAGCTCTGTTAGACAGACAGCCCAGCTCTGTTAGACAGACAGCCCAGCTCTGTTAGACAGACAGTCCAGCTCTGTGAGACAGACATCCCAGCTCTGTGAGACAGACATCCCAGCTCTGTGAGACAGACAGCCCAGCTCTGTTAGACAGACAGTCCAGCTCTGTGAGACAGACAGTCCAGCTCTGTTAGACAGACAGTCCAGCTCTGTTAGACAGACAGCCCAGCTCTGTTAGACAGACAGCCCAGCTCTGTTAGACAGACAGTTGTAACTCCAGTCTGCTCCAACTGTAACTCAGTCTGTAACGCAGTCTGTAACTGGAGTATGGTAAGCTCAGTCTGTAACTCAGTCTACTACCAACTGTAACTCAGTCTGTACTCAGTCTACTCCAACTGTAACTCAGTCTGCTCCAACTGTAACTCAGTCCTGTAACTCAGTCTGTAACTCAGTCTGCTCCAACTGGAACCAGTCTGTAGCTCAGTCTGTAACTCAGTCTGTAACTGAGTATGTAGCTCAGTCTGTAACTCAGTCTACGCCAACTGTAACTCAGTCTGTAACTCAGTGCTACTCCAACTGTAACTCAGTCTGTGAACTCAGTCTGTAAACTCAGTCTGCGCCAACTGTAACTCAGTCTGTAGCTCAGTCTGTTAACTCAGTCTGTAACTTCAGTCTACATCCAACTGTTAACTCAGCTAATCCAACAGTAACTCAGGTCTTTAATCCAACTGTAACTCAGTCTGCTCCAACTGTAACTCAGTCTGCTCCAACGGTAACTCAGTTGTAACCTCAGGTCTGCTCCAACTGTAACGCAGTTCTGCTTCCAACTGAACTTATTGTTACTTAAGAGCTCTCTGCCTATGGAGGGAATGAAATGTGTGACAAATGCTTTATGGGCGTCACATATCTATGGCCCTTTTACTGTCACCAGTAATGCAGATTTATTCCATCAGTTCTACTCTCAGTTTACGTGTTAATTCCTCTAAGTGTCCCTGTAGAGCATGGGAAACAGTACAGTGAGTTGATGCCTTTCCTACAAGCTCCATAACCAGCAATTACAGTCATCAATCAATGTAGCACTACAAATAAACACAAGATTGAACAAGAAGCTCTGTTTAGCAGACGCCAGCTCTGTTAGACAGACAGTCCAGCTCTGTTAGACAGACAGTCCAGCTTCTGTAGACCGACAGTCCAGCTCTGTTAGACAGACAAGCCCAGCTCTGTTAGACAGACAAAAGGCCCCCCAAAGGGCTTCTGTATGGACAGACAGCCCAGCTCTGGTTAGACAAGACAGCCCAGTCTGTTAGACAGACAGCCCAGCTCTGTTAGAACAGACGTCCAGCTCTGTTAGACAGACAGTCCAGCTCTGTTTAAGACAGACAACCCAGCTCTGTTAGACAGACAGCCCAGCTCGGTTAGGACAGGAGCAGCAGCTCTGGTAGACAGACAGGCCCACTCTGTTAGAACAGACCAGCCAGTCTGTTAGGGACAGACAGTCCGCTCTGTGAGGACAGACATCCCAGGCTCTGTGAGACAGACATCCCAGCTCTGTGAGACAGGACAGCCCAGCTCTGTTAGACAGACAGTCCAGCTCTGATGAGACAGACATTCCAGCTCTTAGACAGGACAGGCCAGCTCGGTTAGACAGACAGCCCAGCTCTGTTAGACAGACAAGCCCAGCTCTGTGTAGACAGACAGCCCAGCTCTGTTAGACAGACAGTCCAGCTCTGTGAGACAGACATCCCAGCCTCTGTGAGACAGACAGTCCCAGCTCTGTGAGACAGACAGCCCAGCCTGTAGACAGACAGTCCAGCTCTGTGAGACAGACAGTCCAGCTCGTTAGGGAACGACAGTCCAGCTCTGTTGACAGACGAGTTTCCAAGCTCTGTTAGACAGACAGCCCAGCTCTTTTAGAACAGGACCGTCTAGCTCTGTTAGACAGACAACCCAGCTCTTGTTGACAGACAACCAGCTCTGTTAGACAGACAGCCCAGCTCTGTTAGACAGACAACCCAGCTCTGTAGGACAGACAAGCCAGCTCTGTTAGACATTACAAAACCCAGCTCTGTTAGAAGACAGTCCAGCTCTGTTAGACAGACAGTCCAGCTTGTTAGACAGACAGTTCCAGCTCTGTTAAGACAGACAGCCCAAGCTCGTTAAGACAGACAGACTCCGAAATGGAATTCTGCTCCTGCAACCTGTTCCTTCAAATAAGTATTGTCTGCATCTCTACATCCACATTGCTGTGGAGAGAGGATCTTTCTTGGTGAATCATTAACACAATGCTGAAAGTGAGGGAGGAGAAGCATGGTCAATATGGCCATTGAGACATCATCTAAACCAGGAGATGGAAAGAGGTGAGAAATGACAGGAAAGGAAGACTTTTCCCACACAGCTTCAGGTCCCACTGTCATGTGGCATTGTCAGTACCTCTGATACATGTAGATTAAGAAGCCTGTAAGCTGTAACCTCCTGTTTCTCTCCCCCCCTCTCTCTCTCTCTCTCTGCAGCTCTGATACATGTAGATTAGAAGCTTGTAGCTGTAAACCGCTCTCTGTTTCTCTCCCCGCCTCTCCCCCTCCCCTCCCCTCATTGCAGCTCTTAACCTCCCAAGCGGCCAGCCCATTGCTCCAGTGAGCACAGCCAACAGGGTGAAGGAAGGCTGAGGGATTCGCTACAGGAAGGCAGAGTGGTACTGGGGAGACATATCAAGGTCACACTCTCACACACACACACACACACAACACAACCCACCACACAAACCACACACACACACCACACACACACACACACACACACACACACACACACACACACACAACACACACACACCACCACAACACACACACCACACACACACACACACACACACCACAACCACACACACACACCACCACGTTCGCACCCTTCTGTTTTGACTTGCTCCACACACCCAAGGTCAACAACACCCAGTCTCTCTGTGGTCTTGTCTCTGCAAGGCTGTGTGTGTGTGTGTGTGTTGGTGTGTCACGTCTGTGCTGTGTGGGTGTGATGTGTGTCTGTGTGTGTGTGTGTGTGTAGTGTGTGTGTGTGGGTGTGCAGTGTGTGTGTGTGGTGTGTGTGGTGTGTGTTGTGTGTGTGTGTGTTGTCTGTGTGTGTGTGTGTGTTGCGTTGTTGATGCTTGTGTGTGTGTGTGCTGGTTGTGTTGTGGTGTCGGGATTGACCTTGATAGTTCCCTAGACCCACTCTGTTCCTGATAGCGATCCCTCACAGCCCCTCCTTCACACTGTTGCTGCTGCTCACTTGGAGTCATGGGCTTGGCCGGCTTGGAAGGAAGAGCGTGCAAGAGGCGGCAGAGGGAGAAACAGAGAGGGGGTTACAGACTACAAGGCTTCTAATCTACATTGTATCAGAGCTGCAGAGAAGAGAGAGAATGAAGGGGAAGAAACAGATAGGGTTACAGCACAAGCTTTCTTTAATCTACATGTAGCAGATGGGTACTGACAAATGCACATGACAGTGACCTGAAGCTTGGTGGGAAACAGTCTTCCTTTCCTGGCATTTCCTCACCTCTTTCCATCTCCTGGGTTAATAGTGTTCAATGGGGCCCATATTGGACCATGCTTCTCCTCCCTCACTTTCAGCATTGTGTTAATATTCACCAAGAAGAGATCTCTCTCGCACAGCATTGGGAATGTAGGAGATGCCATGACATTACTATTTGAAAGGAAAGTTGCAGGAGCAAGATCCAATTGAGTTGTCTGTTCTAACAGAGCTTGGGCTGTCTGTCTAACAAGCTTGGACTGGTCGTTCTAACAGAAGCTGGATGTCTGTCTAACAGAGCGAACTGTCTGTCTAACAGAGCGGGTTGTTTCTGGGGTCTAACAGAGCTGACTGTCTGTCGAACAGAGCTGGGTTGTCGGCTAACAGAGCTGGCTGTCTGTCTGAACAGGCTGGGT
>NW_019947624.1:62742-68408 GCF_002910315.2 Salvelinus sp. IW2-2015
ACATAGGTGATTCAAGTTGCACGTAGTATTAAGTTAATAGTCGTGTGCTATGGGATAGATACAGTAGTGAACTTGTGATTAGCGGTAGGCGGTATTTAAGTATACGTATCGAGGGTGATATTGATTCAACTCACATAGTGTGAAATTATGCACAGTTAGGTGAGTTAATATAGGTATAGGTGGATAGTGATAACTACATAGGTGAGCTATTACAGTAGTAATGTAGAATATAGTTTACCGTGATAAACAAGCGTAAGTAGTGATGTCGCAGTGAGAGGTATTCAGTATACGTATGTTCGCGTGGATAACGCCATATTCGGTGATTATGGTTAGGGTATTCAATTATGTATATCGTGGATAACTACAGTATTAGTCAATTATCGTAGTATTGAATGTCGCTAGTGATATGTGATAAGCAATAGTATGTATTACAGTAGTGATTGAATGGATAGTTTATAGTGATAACTTACAGTAGGTAGTGATTGGCTATAGTATGTAGTGGATACTGCACAGTGGTATTACGGTAGTATTAATATAGATATGAGTGATAGGATAACCACATAGTAATATTACAGTAGTATTAATATAGTATAAGTGGATAGGATACTATCATAGTAGTGTTACAGTAGTATTAAGTATAGTGAATAGTGATGAACTACATAGTGAGTATTACAGTAGTATTAATAAAGTATAGTGATACTAACCTAGTAGTATTATGAATATGAGTTATTATTATTGTATTATAGGGACAGTCAAAGGAGGCAGCGCACTCGTACCCGGGCCCCCAGCACCCCCTCCCTGACTCTGAGGAGCTAGAGAGCTCAGTAGCAGGAACCCTCTTCCATCCTGGAACCCCACCTGGGGCGCGAGCCCCAGAGAGCTAGGTAACCACGTGACTGAGTGATTGGTTGTTGGATGGATGTTTGGTTGGTTTGGTTGAGTTGGTGTTGTTGGTTTGGTTGGTTGATGTGGTTGGTTGGTTGGTGTTGGTTGGATTGATTGGGTTGATTGGTTGGTTGGTTGGTTGGTTGATTGATTGGGTTGGTCGGTCAGTTGGTCGATTGTGTATTGGTGTAGGTTGATTGTTGGTTGGGTTGGGTTGGTTGGTGGTGGTTGGTTGGTTGGTTGGTTGGTTGGGTTGGTTTGGTTGAGTTGATTGATGTGATTGATGTGGTTGGTTGATTGATTGGTTGGTTCGGTCGGTTGTGATTGGTTAGTTTGATTGGTTGAGTTGGTCAGTTGGTTGGTTGATTGGTCGGTTGGTTGATTGGTCGGGTTGGTGGTTGTTTCTGGTTGGTTGGTTGATTGGGTTGGTTTGGTTGATTGGTTGATTGGTCAGTTGGTTGGTTGATTGGTCGGTTTGGTTGATTGGTCGGTTGGTGGTTGTTTCGGTGTGATTGGTTGATTGGTCAGTTGGTGGTTGATTGGTCGGTTGTTGTGAGTTGGTTGTTGGTGGGTTGGTTGGTGGTGGGTGGTGGATGAATGGAGATGGTCAATTGGTTGATTAGTTTGATGTGGTTGGTTGGAGTGATGTGGTTGGTTGGTGGATTGAGTTGGTTGGTTGGTTGGTTGGTTGATTGGTTGGTCGGTGATTGGTTGGGTTGGTTGGTTGGCTGGTTGGTTGATTGATGTAATTGACTGTGTGTAAACAACTGAGTTTGACAAACCAATGTCCTCTCAGGGATGAATAAGGTGTTGTTCTGAATGTCTGATCTTAGCCTACGCCCAGCTGTCCCCGCAGTACCACACCTGAGCTAGAGTCCAGTCCGGAGTACTCCTGCACCCGTCGCTAGGGATTGGGGAGGTTTAAGCTCCATCGGAAGAGACACAGAGATGAGGACTACGGGGAGGAATACATGGCGGCGGGACACGCGCTGGCGGAGGAGTTTGCAGGTGGCCAGGACGAGGATCTGCACGACATACTGGAGCTACTGGAAGGGCGTCTCGGCCCAGCAGAAGTCGTGAAGCGGCTGGTGTCGTGATGTGACCAGGCTCTGGCACTCTACTTGGGCATAAAGGAGGACGGGGGTCGTATGGAGACTATAAGGGCTCTATTCCCCCGGGAAACTTGAAGCGTTACAGATGTCGCCATTCATTTCTGATTGACGGCGTTTCTCCGCTGAAGCAGCGGGACATCTACGTTTCAATCGTGTACAGAGCTGAACACACGCAGCGACACGCACACGCCACACACACACACACACCACACACACACCAACACACACACCACACACACCACACACACACACACACCACACCCACACACCTCTCTCGCTTTAAAAAAAACATGGACCAAAATGAAATGAATAAATTTAAAAACAACGAATGAAGAATTGATTAAAAAATACATTATTTTTTAACAGAAGATCAAGAGAAATTGTTATTATGACCTTTTCTCCCTTCTATGTAGCTGTTTCTACTAAAACTAGGTTTTAGGATGAACACAACAAAAAAAAAACAAAGATATTAATGGACTGGGTGGTACGCTACAGTGTATGTGCCAAATCAACAAGGTCTCAAATAGCACCTTCTTGTCCGCATATACCCTGGCTGGGTCTCAGATGACAGCACCTTTTCCCTAGAAGAAGGGAACAGATGTGGGATTTGGGACGCAGAACCGGGGAGAACCGCAGAGGAGTACATATTAAACAAGTTAGAATAAGAATGTGATTCTTACTATTGTTATTGTTATTAATATTATCATTGCTATTATTTGAATATCGCATGGCTACGTCCTGTGACAGTGACTATTGTTGTGACTTTCGAAGAAAATAAGAAATTCAAAATGGCCGYCGCACAACCTTATTACAAAATGTCCGCCGACGAACAACCTCGACGAAGACAGACATTTTGTGATCTCTTCTTCTTCTTTTTACCAGAGGACTCTTTCTCTCTTCCTTAAGGAACGCTATTTTCCTCCGCTAACAGACTCTTATTCTGAAACGTTCCTTGACGTATTACACGGGGGGACTTTTATTGTGAAACTACAAAAAAAGGGGGGGGGATGATCTTGTTCAGAAGAAAGAGAAAAASCTCTATATTTGCATAAAAATATGTCTTGTTAGTTAGTTAGCTAGTTAGTGTGTTTCTACCGAGGGGATTTGAAAACCTTCTTTGAGACTTTGAGAGACCAGCTCCAAACTGACCTAACCTGCAGTACGTTTTTGATTTTGAAATCCTACCAATCTCTAACGAATGTCTTCAAGTCCCTAACGTGGATGATTACTGCACTGTTCAAAATCAGAAAACGTCTCTTAACTCTAAAAACGCCCTCCCTGAAAACACTGTAGCCTACAACTTTTTTTTACCCACAATTCCTCTCTCTTGTCCCTTCCTTGTCCCTCCCCCAATCCCCGTAGTTCCTCTCTCCCAGTMCCCTTCCTCAGTTGAGTTCTAGTTCTGCCAAATCACAACTCAAACGGCACGGGACCGACCGGCCGACTGTCATCGATTCTCCCCGTACCTCGACCCAAATCATTCTATGACCAAAGTGCTGTGGTAGCAGAAGTTCCCAGACGTCCTTCTAGCCCAGTCTGTCCCCATACACCCTGGCTGGGTCTCAGATGACAGCCCGTTTCCTATATAGTTACAACAACCTTTTCATTTGTTAGTTATGGTTGCTGCTATTTATTTATTTTTACCATTTTATAGCAGCCCTCGGTTTCCACGGATACAGCTCCTGGTTTCCATGGATGCTGGGACACAGGAAGTGGAATCCCGTGCACCATATAGGGAACGGGGTGCCATATGGGGCGTGTCCATATCTACACACCTACTACAGGAGATGAATGTATTTCTTCTTTACATAATGAAAAGTAAACGGCAGCTGATACTGATCCTGCTGACAGATACCGTTTTGTAACTGTTTCTCTCTCTCTTCCTCTCCCTGTCTGTCTCTCTCTCTCTTCCTCTACTGTTTCCTCTCTTCCTCCTCTCTCTCTCTTCCTCTGTCTGTCTGTCTCTCTCTTCCTCTCCCTGTTCTCTCTTCCTCTCTGTCTGCTCTCTCTCTTCCTCTGTGTCTGTTTCTCTCTCTCTTCCTCTCCCTGTCTCTCTCTTCCTCTCCCTGTCTCTCTCTTCCTCTCTCTATCTCTCTCTTTCCTCTCTGTCTGTCTCTCTCTCTCTGTCTGTCTCTCTCTTCCTCTCTGTCCCTCTGTCTCTCTCTTCCACTCTGTCCCTCTGTCTCTCTCTTCCTCTCTGTCCCTCTCTGTCCCTCTGTCTCTTTCTTACTCTCTATGTCCCTCTGTCTCTCTCTTCCACTCTGTCCCTCTGTCTCTTTCTTACTCTCTGTCCCTCTCTGTCTCTCTGTCTCTCTCTCTCTCTCTCTAGCGATATTCATTGAACGTCCTCACATCATCTATTCACCTTATCAGAAGAGACAGAAAGGAAGAAAGAGGGGAGAAAGAAAGAAAATAGAGAAAGAGGGAGTGAGGGTAGGGAGAGAGTCAGAAGCTGCAACTAGAGACCAGAGAATTGTGGGTAAAACATCCTGTCTTGTTGCCTTGCTTTTAAACCAATGGGAAGCCAACAGTTGTTTATTCCTAAAACTCTTGAGGGAGCAACAATATCACACATAGCCAATATCAAAGGTACTGAGCATGTGCCAAATGAAACCCTATTCCCTAAATAGTGCACTACTTTTGACCAGAGATCTATGCGCCCTAGTGCACCAAATAGGGAATAAGGGTGACATTTGGGAAGCAAACACCGTCTCACACTCATCTCTCAGGTGGCAGACAGCTAGGGTGGGTTTTAACATTCATTCATACACATCAAGGACCACAGAAACGCTGCCACACAAACACACACCACCGCCTCACACAATCGCACTCTCGATGGGAGGAGAACCCATGCTGCTCCACACACAGACACACATATACACACACACCCATGGAGAGGCCAACAAAGCACTCATCATTTGCAAAGTGACGGCAGTCCTGCATCTGTGGACTGTCTAAGAAAGAATTTATCATCATAATAAGTAAAGAAGTGAAACTAAAGACACACACACACTCAGTCTCTGGACATTCCTTCCTCTTCCCTACTGGCATGTTGGTAACTGTCCCCAATGCTCCTCCATTCAGGCTCAATCCTCTTATTCCCTGTTTCAGTTTCAGGACCTCCCTTCCTGTTCCACACCGGCACTTGGAAACTGCTCCTCCATTGCGGCTCAGCCCACACTGTGAGTGGGTGGGTAGTAGTCTATGTTGTTGAAATAGGAGATAATTGGTTTCTGTAATGGCAGGGTTTCCTAGAAGGTTCAGAGCTCGGAGCTTCCCAGAACCAGAATCAATACTATGAACGCAGATATCAGGGGGGCAAGCATTCATATACAAACAGCTCTCTGCTGTGTAGGTCTGTGTGTGTGTGTGCAGTGTGTGCGTGCGTGTATGTGTACACATTTTACTATACTTGTTAGTACTATTTTAGGTTTAGGGTTAGGTTCAGTGTAAACATTTGCGTTTGGTTTAAGGTTAGGGAAAAATAGGACTTTAATGGGAACGTTTGATGGAGAGCAGTTTGCTCTCTCTTCTCTCTCTCTCCTCTCTCTCTCTCTCTCTCTCTTCTCTCTCTCTCCTGTCTCTCTGTCTCTCTGTCTCTCTGTCTCTCTTGTCTCCTCTGTCTTTCTGTTTCTTGTCCTCTGGTCTCTTCTACGTCTCCTCTATGTC
>NW_019947624.1:70730-86430 GCF_002910315.2 Salvelinus sp. IW2-2015
ATTCCTCATGCAGATCTCCTCTAGAGCAGTGATGTTTTGGGGCTGTTGCTGGCAACACAGACTTTCAACTCCCTCCAAAGATTTTCTATGGGGTTGAGATCTGGAGACTGGCTAGGCCACTCCAGGACCTTGAAATGCTTCTTACGAAGCCACTCCTTCGTTGCCCGGGCGGTGTGTTTGGGATCATTGTCATGCTGAAAGACCCAGCCACGTTTCATCTTCAATGCCCTTGCTGATGGAAGGAGGTTTTCACTCAAAATCTCACGATACATGCCCCATTCATTCTTTCCTTTTCAGTCGTCCTGGTCCCTTTGCAGAAAAACAGCCCCAAAGCATGATGTTTCCACCCCCATGCTTCACAGTAGGTATGGTGTTCTTTGGATGCAACTCAGCATTCTTTGTCCTCAAACACGACGAGTTGAGTTTTTACCAAAAAGTTCTATTTTGGTTTCATCTGACCATATGACATTCTCCCAATCTTCTTCTGGATCATCCAAATGCTCTCTAGCAAACTTCAGACGGGCCTGGACATGTACTGGCTTAAGCAGGGGGACACGTCTGGCACTGCAGGAGTTGAGTCCCTGGTGGCGTAGTGTGTTACTAATGGTAGGCTTTGTTACTTTGGTCCCAGCTCTCTGCAGGTCATTCACTAGGTCCCCCCGTGTGGTTCTGGGATTTTTGCTCACCGTTCTTGTGATCATTTTGACCCCTGGGGTGAGATCTTGCGTGGAGCCCCAGATCGAGGGAGATTACAGTGGTCTTGTATGTCTTCCATTTCCTAATAATTGCTCCCACAGTTGATTCTTCAAACCAAGCTGCTTACCTATTGCAGATTCAGTCTTCCCAGCCTGGTGCAGGTCTACAATTTTGTTTCTGGTGTCCTTTGACAGCTCTTTGGTCTTGGCCATAGTGGAGTTTGGAGTGTGACTGTTTGAGGTTGTTGGACAGGTGTCTTTTATACTGATAACAAGTTCAAACAGGTGCCATTAATACAGGTAACGAGTGGAGGACAGAGGAGCCTCTTAAAGAAGAAGTTACAGGTCTGTGAGAGCCAGAAATCTTGCTTGTTTGTAGGTGACCAAGTACTTATTTTCCATCAATTTTCAAATAAATTCATTAAAAATCCTACAATGTGATTTTCTGGATTTTTTTTCTCATTTTGTCTGTCATAGTTGAAGTGTACCTATGATGAAAATTACAGGCCTCTCTCATCTTTTTAAGTGGGAGAACTTGCACAATGGTGGCTGACTAAATACTTTTTTGCCCCACTGTATATATATATAAGCGGTGCTCCTAGTGGCCGGGGACTTTAATGCAGGCAAACTTAAATCTGTTTTACCGAATTTCTATCAGCATGTCACATGTGCAACCAGAGGAAAAGAAACTCTAGACCACCTTTACTCCACACACAGAGACACTTACAAAGCTCTCCCTCACCCTCCATTTGTCAAATCTGACCATAATTCTATCCTCCTGATTCCTGCTTACAAGCAAAAACTAAAGCAGGAAGTACCAGTGACTCGCTCAGTATGGAAGTGGTCCGATGACGCGGATGCTAAGCTACAGGACTGTTTTGCAGCACAGACTGGAATATGTTACGGGATTCATCCAATGGCATTGAGGAGTATTCCACCTACCTCAGTCACCGGCTTCATCAATAAGTGCATAGACAACATCCCCCGCCAGAAGCCATGGATTACAGGCAGCATCCGCACCGAGCTAAAGGCTAGAGCTGCCGCTTTCAAGGAGCGGAACACTAATCTGGATGRTTATAAGAAATCCCGCTATGCTTTAGACGAACCATCAAACAGGCAAAGCGTCAATAGAGGACTAAGATTGAATCCTACTAAACCTGTTCTAARGCTCGTCGGATGTGTCAGGGCTTGAAAACTATTACGGACTACAAAGGGAAACCCAGCCACGAGCTGCCCAGTGATGCGAGCCTACCAGACGAGCTAAATGCCTTTCATGCTTGCTTTGAGGCAGGCAAAACTGAAACATGCATGAGAGCACCAGATGTTCCGGACGACTGTGTGATCACGCTCTCCGTAGCCGATGTGAGCAAGACCTTTAAACAGGTCAACATTCACAAATCCGCGGGGCCAGACGGATTACCAGGACGTGTACTCAAACTATGCGAAGATTAACTGGCAAGTGTCTTCACTGACATTTTCAACTTCTCCCTGGCCGAGTCTGTAATACCTACATGTTTCAAACAGACCACCATAGTCCCTGTGCCCAAGAAAGTGAAGGTAACCTGCCTAAATAATTACCGCCCCATAGCACTCACGTCTGTCGCCATGAAGTGCTTTAAAAGGCTTGTCATGGCTCACATCAACGCCATCATGCCAGAAACCCTAGACCCACTCCAATTCACATACCGCCCCAACAGATCCCCAGATGACACAATCTCTATTGCACTCCACACTGCCCTTTCCCACCTGGACAAAAGGAACACCTAAGTGAGAATGCTGTTCATTGATTACAGCTCAGCGTTCAACACCATCGTGCCGACAAGCTCATCACTAAGCTAAGGACCCTGGAACTAAACACTTCCCTCTGCAACTGGATCCTGGACTTCCTGATAGGTCACCCCCAGGTGGTAAGGGTAGGCAACTACACATCTGCCACGATGATCCTCAACACGGGGGCCCCTCAGGTGTGGGTGCTTATTCCTCTCCTGTACTCCCTGTTCACCCACGACTGCGTGGCCAAGCATGACTCCAACACCATCATTAAGTTTGTTGATGACACCATGGTGGTAGGCCTGATCACTGACAACAATGTGACAGCCTATAGGGAGGTCAGAGACCTGGCCGTGTGCTGCCAGGACAACAACCTCTCCCTCAACGTGATCAAGACAAAGGAGATGATTGAGCGTGATCACACAGTCTTCCGGTACAGCTGGTGCTCTCATGCATGTTTCAGTGTTATTTGCCTCGAAGCGAGCATAGAAGTAGTTTAGCTCGTCCGGTAGGCTTGTGTCACTGGGCAGCTCTCGGCTGTGGTTCCCTTTGTAGTCTGTAATGGTTTGCAGGCCCTGCCACATCCGACGAGCGTTAGAGCCGGTGTAGTAAGACTCGATCTTAGTCCTGTATTGACACTTTGCCTGTTTGATGGTTCGTCGGAGGACATAGCAGGATTTCTTATAAGCTTCCGGGTTCGAGTCCCGCTCCTTGAAAGCGGTAGCTCTAGCCTTTGGCTCAGTGCGGATGCTGCCATGGCTTCTGGTTGGGGTATGTACGTACGGTCACTGTGGGGACAACGTCATCGATGCACTTATTGATGAAGCRAATGACAGATGTGGTGTACTCCTCAATGCCATTGGAGGAACATATTCCAGTCTGTGCTAGCAAAACAGTCCTGTAGCTTAGAATCTGCTTCATTTGACCACTTTTAATTAATCTAGTCACTGGTGCCTCCTGCTTTAATTTTTGCTTGTAAGCACGAATCAGGAGGATAGAATTATGGTCAGATTTGCCAAGTGGAGGGCGAGGGAAAGCTTTGTATGCATCTCTGTGTCTGGAGCATAGGTGGTCTAGAGTTCTTTTCCCTCTGGTTGCACATTTAACATGTTGATAGAAATGAGTTAAAACTGATTTAAGTTTCACTGCATTTAAGTCCCCGGCTACTAGGAGCGCCGCCTCTGGGTGAGCGTTTTCTTGTTTGCTTATTGCGGAATAAGGCTCATTCAATGCTATCTTGGTGCCAGCCTCTGACTGTGGTGGTATGTAAACAGCTACAAAGAATATATATGAGAACTCTCTCGGTAGGTAATGTGGTCTGCAGCTTATCATTAGAAACTCTACCTCAGGCGAGCAATGGCTCGAGACTTCCTTAGATATTGTGCACCAGCTGTGGTTTACAAAAATACATAGACCGCCACCCCTTGTCTTACCAGACGCCACTGTTCTATCCTGCCGGCACATCGTATAACTAGCCAGCTGTATGTTATTGTTGTCGTTCAGCCACGACTCCGTGAAGCATAAGATTTTACAGTTTTTTAATGCCCCGTTGGGAGTTTAATCCGCATCGGGCTCGTCAGAATCATGAAAGAAGAAAAAGGACTCTGCTAGTCCGTGGTGAGTAATCGCAGTCCTGATGTCTAGAAGTTATTTGCGGTCATAAGAGACGGTAGCGGCAGCATTATGTACAAAAAGAGTAAAAAAATAAGTTACAAACAATGCAAATAAACAAACAAACAAAAACATTGTCGAAACTGAAGTGGAGCGGGTCGAGAGTTTCAAGTTCCTTGGTGTCCACATCATCAACAAACTATCATGGTCTAAACACACCAAGACAGTTGTGAAGAGGGCACGACAACACCTTTTCCCCCTCAGGAGACTTAAAAGATTTGGCATGGATCCCCAGATCCGCAAAAAGGGATACAGCTGCACCATCGAGAGCATCCTGACCGGTTGCATCACCGCCTGGTATGGCAACTGCTCGGCATCTGACTGTAAGGCGATACAGAGGGTAGTGTATATGGTCCAGTACATCACTGGGGCCAAGCTTCCTGACATCCAGGACCTATATACTAGGCGGTGTCAGAGGAAGGCCCAAAAAATTGTCAAAGACTCCAGTCACCCAAGTCATAAACTGTTCTCTCTGCTACCACACGGCAAGCGCCAAGTCTAGGACCAAAAGTCTCCTTAACATTTTCTACCCACAAGCCGTAAGACTGCTGAAATGTTAATCCACCTGGAGTATTCACATTGACCCCCGCTCCCCTTCGTTTTTACACTGCTGCTACTTGTTGTTTATTATCTACGCATAGTCACTTTACAAATTACCTTGACTAACCTGTAACCCCGCACATTGACTCGGTACAGGTACCTTGATGTATATAGCCTCCTAATTGTTATGTAAATTGATTGTGTTACTTTCTGATTTATATGATTTTACTTTAGTTTACTTAGTAAATATTTTATTAACTCTATGTATTGCAGTGCATTATTGGTTAAGAGCTTTTAAGTAAGCTTTTCATGGTAAGGTCTACATCTGTAGTGGAGAAGGTGGAAAGTTTTAAGTTCCTCAGTGTACACATCACCGACAAACTGAAATGGTCCACCCACACAGACAGTGTGGTGAAGAAGGCGCAACAGCACCTCTTCAACCTCAGGAGGCTGAAGAAATTTGGCTTGTCACCTAAAACCCTGACAAACTTTTACAGATGCACAATCGAAAGCATCCTGTCGGGCAGTATCACCGCCTGATACGGCAACTGCACCGCCCTCAACCGCAAGGCTCTCCAGAGGGTGGTGCGGTCTGCACAACGCATCACCGGGGGCAAACTACCTGACCTCCAAGACACCTATTGCACCCGATGTCACAGGAAGGCCAAAAAGATCATCAAGGACAACAGCCACCTGAGCCACTGCCTGTTCACCCCGCTACCCTCAATTACCTTCAGGAAGGCGAGGTCAGTACAGGTGCATCAAAGCTGGGACCGAGAGACTGAAGAACAGCTTCTATCTCAAGGCCATCAGACTTCTAAACAGCAATCACTAACTCAGAGAGGCTGCTGCCTATATAGAGGACTCATATCACTTGCCACTTTAATAAATGGATCACTAGTCACTTTAAACAATACCACTTTAATAATGTAACATATCTTACATTACTCGTCTCATATGTATTTACTGTACCTTATACCATCTATTGTACAAATACACACACAGAGTGTACAAAACTGTCATTAAGGCAAAGGGTGGCTACGTTGAAAAGTCTCAAATAAATAATATATTTTGATTTCTTAAACACTTTTTTGGTTACACAAGATTTCATATATGTTATTTCATAGTTTTGATGTCTTTCATTATTATTCCACAATGTAGAAAATTACAAATAAAGAAAATCACTGGAATGAGTAGGTGTGTCCAAACTTTTCACTGGCACTGTACATAAATATACAGCGTGACTGTATAGTGTAATGGATATTGGATGGTGAAAATCCTCTATTGGCATAACCCTAGTTATTGTGTGTGTGTGTATGTTGTTGTGTGTGTGTTGTGTGTGTTGTGGCCTGTGTGTGTGTGTGTGTTGGTGTGTGTTGTGTGTGTGTGTGTTGTGTGTGTGTGTGGTGTGTGTGGTGTGTGTGTGTGTGCGTGCGTGCGTGCGTGCGTGCGTGTGTGCGTGTGTGTGTGTGTTTGTGCCTGTGTGTGTGTGTGAGTGTGTGTTGCATAACACATTACATAATGGCGAGATCCACTGTTCCCCACTCGTGTGTGTGTTCCTCCTACAGGAGGGCGGTTGAATGCTAGTGTGTATGGTGTCTCCATCTGAGTCACTCTCTGCACATCGATAACAAGGCCTGTTTATACACAGGATAATGCCATAAACACACACACACACACACCCTGCTGCTTGGCGCCAGATGCCAGGTGGATTAGGGAACGGTGTGTGTGTGTGTGTGTGTGTGTGTGTGTTGTGTGTGTGGTGTGTGTGTGTGTGGTGTTGGGTGTGTTGTGTGTGTGTGTGTGTGTGTGTGTGTGTGTGTGTGTGTGTGTGTGTGTGTAGGGAGCAGTCTGTCAGCACCTTTCCCACCAAGTGCTAAATGGGCCTCCAGAGGTGGCAACAACTCTGTCATATAGATTACAACACCATGGACCTTACTGTTATACAATACACTGTTCTGTTCTATAGACTACATAACCATGGACCTTATTGTTATACAATACACTGTTCTGTGCTATAGACTACATAACCATGGACCTTACTGTTATACAATACACTGTTCTGTTCTATAGATTACAGCCCCATGGACCTTATTGTTATACAATACACTGTTCTGTTCTATAGACTACAACACCATGGACCTTACTGTTATACAATACACTGTTCTGTTCTATAGACTACATAACCATGGACCTTATTGTTATACAATACACTGTTCTGTGCTATAGACTACATAACCATGGACCTTACTGTATACAATACACTGTTCTGTTCTATAGATTACAGCCCCATGGACCTTATTGTTATACAATACACTGTTCTGTCATATAGACTACAACACCATGGACTTATTGTTATACAATACACTGTTCTGTGCTATAGATTACATCCCCATGGACCTTACTGTTATACAATACACTGCTCTGTCCCTACAGTGAAGCATGGTGGTGGCAGCATTATGGTGTGGGGATGTTTTTCAGCGGCAGAGGACTGGGAGACTAGTCAGGATCGAAGGAAAGACGAACGGATCAAAATACAGAGAGATCCTTGATGAAAACCTGCTCCAGAGCGCTCAGGACTTCAGACTGGGACCAAGGTTCACCTTCCAACAGGACAATGAGCCTAAGCACACAGCCAACACAACGCAGGAGTGGCTTTGGGACAAGTCTCTGAATGTCCTTGAGTGGCCCAGCCAGAGCCCGGACTTGAACCCGATCAAACATCTATGGAACGACATGAAAATAGCTGTGCAGAGGCACTCCCCATCCAACCTGATAAAGCTTGAGAGGATCTGCAAAGAAGAATGGGAAAACTCCCCAAATACAGGTGTGCCAAGCATGTAGAGTCATACCCAAGAATACTTGAGGCTGTAATCGCTGCCAAAGGTTTTTCAACTAAATACTGAGTAAAGGGTCTGAATACTTATGTAAATGTGATATTTCACATGTTTATTTTTTAATACATTTGCAGAAAGAAAAAAACACGTTTTTGCTTTATATAATTTTTTTTTTTAGATCAATTTTAGTATAAGGCTGTAATGTAACAAAACGTGGTGCACTGTAGGACAGGAGATAAAGTTTATAACAGTGTATTGTAAAGGACAGTACAGCAGTGTATAACAGTGTATTGTAAAAGGGACAGTACAGCTAGTGTATAACAGTGTATTGTAAAGGACAGTACAGTAGTGCATAACAGTGTATTGTAAAGGACAGTACAGCAGTGTATAACAGTGTATTGTAAAGACAGTCAGAAAGGTTTAACAGTGTATTTGTAAAGGACAGTACAGCAGTGTATAACACGTGTATTGTAAAGGACAGTACAGCAGTGGTATAACAGTGTATTGTAAAGGACAGTACAGCAGTGTATAACAGTGTATTGTAAAGGACAGTACAGCAGTAGTATAACAGTGTATTGTAAAGGACAGTACAGCAGTGTATAACAGTGTATTGTAAAGGACAGTACAGCAGTGTATACAGTGTATTGTAAGGACAGTACAGCAGTGTATAACAGTGTATTGTAAAGGACAGTACAGCAGTGTATAACGTGTATTGTAAAGGACAGTACAGATGATATAACAGTGTATTGTAAAGGACAGTACAGAGTGTATACAGTGTATGTAAAGGACAGTACAGCAGTGTATAACAGTGTATTGTAAAGGACAGTACAGCAGTGTATAACAGTGTATGTAAAGGACAGTACAGCAGTGTATAACAGTGTATTGTAAGGACAGACAGTAGTGTATAACAGTGTATGTAAAGGACAGTACAGCAGTGTATAACAGTGTATTGTAAAGGACAGTACAGAGTGTATAACAGTGTATGTAATGGACAGTACAGTAGTGTATAACAGTGTATTGTAAAGGACAGTACAGCAGTGATAACAGTGTATTGTAAAGGACAGTACAGCAGTGTATAACAGTGTATTGTAAAGGACAGAACAGCAGTGTATAACAGTGTATTGTAAAGGACAGTACAGTAGTGTATAACAGTGTATTGTAAAGGACAGTACAGTAGTGTAAACAGTGTATTGTAAAGGACAGAACAGTAGTTATAACAGTGTATTGTAAAGGACAGTACAGCAGTGTATAACAGTGTATTGTAAGGACAGAACAGTAGTGTATAACAGTGTATTGTAAAGGACAGTACAGCAGTGTATAACAGTGTATTGTAAAGGACAGTACAGCAGTGTATAACAGTGTATTGTAAAGGACAGTACAGCAGTGTATAACAGTGTATTGTAAAGGACAGTACAGCAGTGATAACAGTGTATTGTAAAGGACAGTACAGCAGTGTATAACAGTGTATTGTATAAGGACAGTACAGCAGTGTATAACAGTGTATTGTAAAGGACAGTACAGCAGTGTATAACAGTGTATTGTAAAGGACAGTACAGCAGTGTATAACAGTGTATTGTAAGGACAGAACAGTAGTGTATAACAGTGTATTGTAAAGGTCAGAGGATGGGTCACATCAGTGTGCTCTGTGTATAGCTTGGCCGCGAGCTAAAACTGCTGTAAGAGAAATGGGAGTGGGGGAGAGAGGCGGCACACACATATTACACACAAACACATACACACACACAGTAACACATACACACAATAACGCACACAACACACACACACAATTACACACACACAATAACGCACACACACAATAACGCAAACACACACAATAACGCACACACACACACAATAATGCGGCGCACACACACAAACACGCACATGAACACGAACACACACACAAGGCAAACACCATGCTGCTAACTAAAAATACATGATGCTAGTCATTCAGAGATGAAACCTCCTATAAGTTGTGCTGCAGTGTACATAAGATCTTACAATAACTGCAACGTGTTTGATTTATAAAGACGTTTACTTTAGTCTTCTGATTACATTTGTTTAGATTGAGCTGTTTTTATCATTAAAATCTCTGTGACAAATCTTAGTGACATTTATCGTTATGGCCGGCATTACAATCTCCGGCTGACTATCATTAGTGACATATTATCGTTATGGCCCGGCATTACAATCTCCGGCTGAATATCATTAGTGACAATCTTATCGTTATGGCCCGGCATTACAATCTCCGGCTGACTATCATTAGTGACATATTATCGTTATGGCCCGGCATTACAATCTCCGGCTGACTATCATTAGTGACATATTATCGTTATGGCCCGGCATTACAATCTCCAGCAACTATCATTAGTGACATATTATCGTTATGGTCCGGCATTACAAATCTCCGGCTGACTATCATTAGTGACATATTATCGTTATGGCCCGGCATTACAATCTCCGGCTAACTATCGTTAGTGACATATTATCGTTATGGCCCGCATTACAATCTCCGGCTGACTATCATTAGTGACATATTATCGTTATGGCCCGGCATTACAATCTCACAGGGAAAATTAGAATAGTAAATGGTTAATTCTAAAGGGTTGTAAATTGGTTGGTTTGCTCAGAGTGAATGGGGATTGTATGGTCCATACTATTAGAAATGAGTACAAAGCAGGATTGGAATTAATTGGATTGATTTCTCACTCAAGTCGTGTGTGTTTTGTGTCTTTGTGTGTTCCTGCCTTGCCTGTGTATTCAGTGTACCTGACTGTGTTGCCTGCCTACCTGTATCTGTTGTGCTCCAGGGTTGTCTACCTACCTATGTGTGTGTGTTGGTGTGTGTGTGTGTGTGTGTGTGTGTGTGTGTGTGTGTGTGTGTGTTGTGTGTGTGTGTGTGTGTGTGTGTGTGTGTGTGGTGTGTGTGTTGTGTGTGTGTGTGTGTGTGTGTGTGTGTGTGTGTGTGTGGTGTGGTTGTGTGTTCGCACACCTGCCTGTATGCATGTGTGTGTATCTTAATTTGATCACACTAATTTTCAAGTAAAATGAATCTCGCGATTTAGATAAATTCACTGAAAACCCGTAGTTCTCTTCCTGTTCCGCTCACTCCAAACGCTACGCACCAGACAGAATAAAATGTCCTACTACCGTAGGTCCTACTACTGACACAGAAATGCAGCCATACACATCAGCCTTCCCCACAATGCAGTTTTAAAAATTAAAAATAAAAGAGTAACACAAGAGGGATAAAATAAAATCCACAATGATGGAGCTCTATACAGGGAGTATCAGATCAATGATGGAGCTCTATACAGGAGTATCAGATCAATGATGGAGCTCTATACAGGGAGTATCAGATCCAATGATGGAGCTCTTATACAGGGAGTATCAGTACCCAGATCAATGATGGAGCTCTTACAGGGAGTACCAGTACCAGATCAATGATGGAGCTCTATACAGGGAGTATCAGTACCAGATCAATGATGGAGCTCTATACAGGGAGTATCAGATCAATGATGGAGCTCTATACAGGGAGTATCAGTACCAGATCAATGATGGAGCTCTATACAGGGAGTATCAGATCAATGATGGAGCTCTATACAGGGAGTATCCAAGTACCAGATCACTGATGGAGCTCTATACAGGAGTACCAGATCAATGATGGAGCTCTAATACAGGGAGTACCAGTACCAGATCAATGATGGAGCTCTATACAGGGAGTATCAGTACCAGATCACTGATGAGAGCTCTATACAGGGAGTACCAGTACCAGATCAATGATGGAGCTCTAGTACAGGGAGTACCAGTACCAGATCAATGAATGGAGCTCTATAAGGGAGTACCAGATCAATGATGGAGCTCTATACAGGGAGTACCATTACCAGATCACTGATGGAGCTCTATACAGGGAGTACCAGATCAATGATGGAGCTCTATACAGGGAGTACCAGTACCAGATCACTGATGGAGCTCTATACAGGGAGTACCAGATCAATGATAGAGCTCTATACAGGGAGTACCAGTACCAGATCAATGATGAGCTCTATACAGGGAGTACCAGTACAGATCAATGATGGAGCTTCTATACAGGAGTACCAGATCAATGATGGAGCTCTATACAGGGAGTACATTACCAGATCACTGATGGAGCTCTATACAGGGAGTACCAGATCAATGATGGAGCTCTATACAGGGAGTATCAGTTACCAGATCAATGATGGAGCTCTATACAGGGAGTACCAGGTACCAGATCAATGATGGAGCTCTATACAGGGAGTATCAGTACCAGATCAATGATGGAGCTCTATACAGGGAGTACCAGTACCAGATCAATGAGGAGCTCTATACAGGGAGTACCAGTACCAGATCAATGATAGAGCTCTATACAGGGAGTAACCAGTACCAGATCACTGTGCAGAGGTACCAGGTACTTGAGGTAGATATGTACATGAAGGCAGGTAAAGTGACTAGGCATCAGGATAGATAATAATAAGGTATTTGAGGTAGATATTGAACGTGAAGGCAGGGTAAGTGACTAGACATCAGGATAGATAATAATAAGGTACTTGAGGTAGGTATGTACATGAAGGCAGGGTAAAGTGACTAGGCATCAGGATAGATAATAATAAGGTATTTGAGGTAGGTATTGTACATGAAGGCAAGGGTAAAGTGACTAGGCATCAGGATAGATAATAATAAGTATTTGAGGTAGGTATGTACATGAAGGCAGGGTAAGTGCCTAGGCAGTCAGGATAGATAAATAAATACGAGTAAAATAAAGTACAGAGTAGCAGCAGCAATATTGAGGTGGTAAAAGTGTGTGTGTGTATGGTGTGTTGTGTGTGTGGTGTGTGTAATATATATGTATGTAGTGTGTGTAAATGTGCGTGGGTTTTGTGTGGGAGTCTCAATGTAGTGTGTGTGAGTGAGGGTGTGTAGGATCAGTGCAAGACAGAGTCCAAGCAGATAGTTCAGGGACCATTAATTTACTATTTAGCAGTCATAGCAGGGGGAAGAAGCTGTCTCTGAGCCTGGTTGGTCCAAGAGCCGATGCGCCATACCGTTTGCCGGACGATAGCAGAGTGAACAGTCTTATGGCTTGGGTGACTGGAGTCTGTGGCCTTCCTCTGACACCGCCTGAGGTCCTGGATGGCAGGGAGGTCGGCCCAAGTGATTGCACTGGGCTGTCCACACCACCCTCCTAGCGCTTTGCGCTCCAGGGCAGTGCATTTGCTGTACCAAAGCGGTGATGCAGCCAGTCAAGATGCTCTCGATGGTGCAGCTGTAGAACTTTTTGAAGATCCAAGGGCCCATGCAAAATCTTTTCATCCTCCTGAGGTGGAAGAGGTGCTACCGTGCCCTCTTCATGATGGGGGGGTTGTGTGTGGATCATGTTAGGTCGGCTAGTGATGTGGACACCAAGGAATTTGAAACTCTCGACCTGCACCACTACAGCCCCGTCGATGTGGATGGGGGCGTGCTCTGCCCTCTTTCTCCTATAGTTCACGATCAGCTCATTGGTCTTTCTGACGTTGAGGGAGGTTGTTGTCCAGGCACCACCCTGCTAAGTTCTCGACCTCCTCCCTGTAGGAGGACTCATTGCTGTCGGTGATCAGGCCGATCACTGTCATATCGTCAATACGTAGCCACCAGTTGTGGGTGAACCAGGGAGTACAGGAGGGGGACTAAGCACATACTCTTGAGTGCTCCCGTGTTGAAGGTCAGCGTAGCGAAGGTGTTGTTGCCTTACCTGCACCACCTGCGGCCGGCCCGTAGGAAGCCCCAGGATCCAGTTGCAGGAAGGAGGGGTCAGTCCCAGTGTCCTAGCTTTGGTGATGAGCCTTGAGGGGGACTAATGGTGCTGAACGCTGGGCTGAGGTTTTGTGAAAGCAATTCTTCCACAGTTATGTCCCCTCTTGTCCAGGTGGGACGAGGGCAGTGCATGTGTAACCTGAAGAATGCATCCTCTGTGGATCTGTTGGGAGGTATGCACATTGGGAGTGGTTCTAGCCTGTCCTAGGATGATTGGTGTTTGAAATGTTGGTGTCATGACCATCCTTTCAAAGCCACTCCATAATTAATAGATGTGAGTTGCTACAGGGCGATAGTCATTTAGGCAGGTTAACTTGGAGCTTCTTTGGGAACTAGGGGGACAATGTGCGTCAGGTTTGAAAGTAGTTTGGGATTACCAGACTGGGACAAGGAGAGATGTGTGCATTTGCCTGCCTTCATGTGTTTTGTGTGCATAGGATGGTCCCCTTCACGCACAGTGTCATGCCGTCAGCCAGTCAAGTCAGTCTGTCAGCTAGTCAGGCAGTCATGACAAGTCAGCCAGTCCAGTCAGGTCAGTTAGGGCAGTCAGGCAGTCAGTCACGCCAGTTAGGCAGTCAGCCAACCAGTTGGCAGTCAAGCCAGTCAGCCAGGCAGTCAGGCAGTCAGCCAGTCTGGCAGTCCAGTCAGAACAGTTCCCACGTTAAAGGTAGTAAGTCAGTCAGCTAGTCAGCCAGTCAGCCATCCATCCATCCATCAGTTCAGTCAGGTCAGTCATCACCTATTCAAGCAGTCAGTCAGAGCCAGTCCCAGCCAGTCAGTCCCAGATAAAGGCAGCCGCTAACACACCACAGACAGGCCTGTGATGGAGAAAGGAGCTGTGATGGAAATCCTTTGACAGACTGTGGCCTTGTGTTTTGCCAACGCCGAACACCGCATCACGTCACTACGGTTACACCAGCAGAGACGGGTGAAGGAAGGGGAAGGAGGCAAGAAAAGACAGGCGAAATAGAGGAATGTGTATGTGATTTGTGTGTGTGTGTGTGACTGGTGTGTGATTGTGTGTATGTGTGATTTGTTGTGATTGTGTGTGTGTGGTGTGTGATGTGTGTGTGCGCAGTGCGTGTGTGTCGTACTAGTAGAAGTTGGTGTCATAATACAGTGTAAATCCAGATTAGAAGTGGTGTCATTAGCTAGACCGCTGGGTCAATCCTCATCCTGATCTGTGGTTAGATAACCCACTGCTTGCCCCAGCACACACACTCCACACCACACACACACACACACCACACACACACACGCACACACACACACACACACCCCACAAACACACACACACACATCACACACACACACACACACACCACACACACCACACACACACACACACCAACACCACACACACACACCACACACACTTTCTATCCGTCTTAGTATATGTAGAACTCCAATCCCGTAGGACACACTGCATGTTGTTGCTATATCCTAATGTAAAACACACACACACACACACACACACACAGCACACACACACAACACACACACACACACACACACCCACACACACACACACACCACACCACACACACACACACACACACACACACAATCAAATAAAATCACACAAATCCCAACACACACTCTAAGTGTTTAACCCTCCCTAATGTAACACACAAACCACTGTGTCACAGCGTCTCTTAAGTAGAGGTTACATTTGGAAGTGGTGTTTCCAATGGACTTGTGGATACCTGAACCACTGGGAGAGAGTGGTGCCTGTGAAAGCAATTCCCCCTCACACAGCGTGGAGCTTCACAACACAGCCTCCGTCTCACACAGCGTGGAGCTTCACACAACAGCACTCTGTCTCACACAAACATGAGCTTTCACAACACAGCACTCCGTCTCAACACAACATGGGAAATCCTATCTCACTACTGAACACCAGCGTAGCAAACAACAGCAGTGTAGTCTATTAGAAGAATACACCACACTAACAATACAAAGGGCTTTTAGTTGACATGGCACATACAGTTACCAGTCACACCTACTCATTCAAGGGTTTTGACTTCAATGTTTACTATGTTCTGCATAGTAGAATAATGTGGAAGACATTCAAAACTATGAAAAAAACACAATATGGAGTCAGTGTAGTAACCAAAAGGTGTTAAACAAATCAAAATATATTTTATATTTTGAGATTCTTCAATGTAGCCACCCTTTTGCCTTAATAGACAGCTTTTCCACACTCTTGGCATTCTCAACCAGCTTTCATGAGGTAGTCCCTGGGAATGCCATTTCAAATAACAGTTGTTGCCGTTCTAAAAGTGAATTGTTGGAATTTCTTTCCTTCTTAGTGTTTGAGGCCAGTCAGTTGTGTTTTGACAAGAATAGGGGTGCGTTATACAATCTCTTTTT